>NC_052051.1:99127709-99427709 GCF_903992535.2 Arvicola amphibius | reverse complement strand
CCATCTATAAATATTTGGGGCTTTGCAGCCATAAGGTCCCTGTTGCAACTACTCAACTTCATCCTTGTAGCAACAAAACAAGCTATGAACAATCAGTGAATAAGCATGGCTGTTGTTCAGTAAAACTTTATCAACAAAACAGAGTAAGGGCAGGATTACGGAGCAGGTTGGAGCTTGCCACTCCTACTTTAGACTAAGGATCTAGCAATTATTCACAAATTATACCTTTTGATAATGAAACAATTGATTATTGTAATATATTAAAATTATTATTTATTAGACTGCCCAAGTTCTTTGCATGTATTAGTTCATCTAGTGCTCACACCATACTCTGATGTCACTCTATGACCCCCCCACTGCCAGGAGGGAAGACTCCAGGGCAAAGAGCAGTCAAATAACTTGTCCAGCGCCATGAGTCAGAAGCACGGCCATAATGTTCCAGAGTTCAACCCATAAACCACACAGGGCCAGTGACTCTGAAGGAATCTTTTTGACCTTCATCTTTAACTTCAAAGGCAAACACTATTCTGAATACAAACAAAGGCTTTCTTTGCCAGCAACATGAGGGTAGATACTATGTCTTTCGCTGGGTGACTTCACATCCCATGCCTGGCTGGCACACACTGGTTGTTGAATGAAAGGGTCAGACCTTATGCTGAGGCCAGGGCTATAAGAAGTACTAAAAGCAAGCAAACACAGGTTCATAATGCCTTGGAGTCCTCTAGTAGGGAAATACAGGATTGCGATGAGGCTCCAACCTTCAAACAGTATTGTAGCATCTCAGTGGATGGAGTACTTTATGCTAACACATATTATGCCTTTGAGGACTCGCCAAATATCTGCTACATAACCAAACCTATTTGAAGATTATGTATGCAAAAGAAGGGATGAAAAATCGAGGAAGAAGAATTTTATTTAGCAATACCAAAATGGTAATGAACATTTAATTGACCAGTTATGTGTCCAGCATTGTGTTAAACACATAGCAAACATCTTCCTATTACTGTTCATAAGGCCAGATATATGTGAGAAAAACATATACATAGAGACACCCCAATAAACTGTCCAGACCTAGAATGTAGGATTTATGTCCTGGGATGGCATAAAAACCCATGTTCAGTTCTTCTACAACAACACTCTTCCGGGGGTGCACTCTCCTTCCAGGGCCTCTCGGTAATGCAGGCAGAAAACTTGTTCTATGCACGACCTTGTGCTTGCTGCCTCTGTGTGTTGTCTGACCAAGTACTCAGAGCAACTGTGGGCTCAGTATCATGACTCTTCCATCTTTCTGATGGGAAAATGAGGGTCCAGTCACACAGGCCCCACTGTTTCATGATGAGCTAGCTGGGAAGTCCAGGCAGCTGGGGTCCAGAGTCTGTCTCAGTCCTACACACCTTTACATTGAATTTACGATTTTAAGACTTTGAAAATGCTATTTGTTATTTTTGTAATGCTTGTGTGTATGTGCACACATGTATACATATTCATTTCCTCACATGCTCCAGTACTGTGTGGAGGTCAGAGGACAACCTAAGGGAGTCAGTCAGTTCTCTCCCTCCATCATGTGGTCCTAGGGAGCAGGTTGAACTTGGAGCATCAGATTCAGCCACCAGAGGCTTTGTTCGCTGAACCGTCTCACCAGATCCTCTTATGATTTTAATGGTGAGGGTAGACAGGTATTGAGGGCCCTCTGGCAGTATCCATGTTTATTTATTGGGTGAAGTTAATCTTCATAAGAACTCTAGGCAATGTTGCTATGTCGTGTCAGGTGCAAAACACTTTCAGGGCTATTATTCCATGGGTACCCCCTAAGACAGCCCATGAGATAAACAGGTCACCATTTATTACCCTTATGTGACATTTGTGGAAACGAAAGTTCAGGGCGGTTAAGTGACTTGCCAAGGTCACAGAATAATTGATGAATCTGTGGCTCAAGTCCTTGGCTTCTGACCTAATTTGGTTCAGTGTTCTTTCTATTAAGCCCAGTTCTGTAAAACCTTATTAGGAATCCTTTGACCTGTAACTGACACCGTTTGATCTCTTTCTAACATGAATTCTCCCCAACCAGATTATTTAGAAAACTATATCAATAGCAGAACTTTAAACTCACTATATCCAGGCCAGGTATGTGGTGCAAACTGGTAATCCTAGCTCTGGGGAGGCAGGGACAGGGGAGATCCCTACAGGATCAAGAGCAGACTGGTTACTTAGGTAGTGAGTTCCAGTCCAGCCAGACTCTGTCTCCAAAACACTGTAAGACAAAATAACCCCCATAGGCATTGCGAATGGGAAATAATTTTCAGCTTGCAAATAGAAAGGTGAACATGAAATTGCTATATTAAAATTCAGGCACCCTAGTGGTTTATGATTCAGGTTCCAACAGGAAACAGACAATATCCTGCAGTAGAAAGAGAACGACATAGAGAGTTGCTACCACCTCACCCCCAAACCCCCCTCCCCGCATCCAAGGCTGGTACCTCAGGGCCCTGCTACCACCACCATTCTAAAAGGCTAGTGAAGAGCGGAGCTTCCAGACTAAAGACCTGGGACAAGGGCCCACTCACACAAATGAGGGCCGCCTACAGAAGAGCCCCAGGAGATAGAAGACTCTGCCACCGTTCTCCCATCCCTCCATCAGCTTAAGAATGCACCTAGCCGTAAGCTAACAGCCACAAGACCCAAATGTACTCAGTTCCACTGGAGCCTAGAAGTGCAGAGTCAGGACCCAGAGGAGAGTGGTGGCTCTAATGGGGGCAATCAGAAGACAGCCCCGTACCGTTTGTAACAACTACCCTGTGTCACAGGCCCAAATCGGCAAATGAGAGTGTCAAAATGCAGGTGTATTTTTCAGTTCTTGCACGCTGTGTCATCCAGTTTGGCTCACTTAAGCTCCTGAAAATCTTAGCAGCTTTAGTCTATGGTATTTGGGGCCAGCTGTCCCAATTACAAACTGGAATTGAAGGTGGATGAACGAGTCATAAGAAAGACTGCACAAGAGACTGTGTCCACAAAAAGATGGGTGTCCTCTCTGTCCTGTGCCCATCCTCTGTAGCAAGAACGACCACCAGTGTTGGATGGGCTTTTCCCCTTCGGCCATGGTTTTTTTTTGTTTGTTTGTTTGTTTTTTCTAAAATGGCACTCAGAGTTCAAGCATGCGCTTCGCTCACGTTAAAGACTATGGACTGAAAGCTCCGTGGGTCACTTCTATTCTACAGTGTGCACACATATCACTCACCCCATTCAGACTACGTCATGGTGTCTACAGTGAGCCCGATGCCCCTGGGTCTACAGCACACACGGATGTTGGCCTCCCTCATCTCTTTACTTCTCAGCGCACAGCATATGGCTCCATTGGCCCAGCTTCTCTCCTCATTGTTTTAACTCTAGGCTGTTTCTGACCAAAGAGAGGCAGCCTAGCTGGGGGATGGCACAGGCTGGAGCAGGGAGCTAGTGATAACTCTCAAATACTGAGGGAAAGACGAGGGCATCAGGCCATTCCCAGAGAGAGGCACAGGACCTGCGTTTTTGGTCACATGCGTATTTGTGGATGTCCACAGGTCAGCAACCAGTTCTCTGGTTGTTATCTGAAGGTGGGGAGATTTGGAGCCACGTTGCCCCAAACTTGTTTACCTAGAGAATTGAGAATTGAGAACCTTTTTTTCCACATAGAGATTTTCCAATTGGTAACTGAGGAAACGCAGTCATGTGAAAAAGAAGATCTTGAAAAAAAAAAGCATGATTAATTAGCCATTCAAATAAATGGTGTCAACAGCATTAGTAAAGGCCTGCTAAAGGGAAGCTACTTAGTTCTGGGAAAGAGGATGAAATCTCTGGCCTGGATGGAAACTTAGCATTCTAATTGGCCACAACCATAAGCATTAGTCCAGTAGAGCTGATCAATCACCTACCTAAGGGACCACCCTTCAGGAAGGAGGGACTGCCACCATGAAAGCAGGCTTGCATGAAGCCAAGGCTAAAGAAGAAGGCATAATAATTATCCCCTTAATGAGATAATGTTCTTTTCCATCCCAGAATTCCATGCTCTTTAGGATAGTCCCTACAAGTCACCTTGAGGTTTGCAGGGTCAGACTCACAAACGTACAATCTCTCTCTCTCTCTCTCTCTCCTCTCTCTCTCTCTCTCCTCTCTCTCTCTCTCTCTCTCTCTCTCTCTCTCTCTCTCATTCTGGACAGAGCATAAGCATGCTTCTCTGGTACTTCTGGTTTCCTTTCTCCTTTTCTGTCTTATGTTAGAAGACATTGCTGATTGATCAGAGGTCGCAGTTCCTCCCCAGGGTCTGGCAGCTTATCTCAATATCTCAGCAACAGGGAGCACCCTCCCTCCAGCACAGTTTCCTGTCCCTACTTAGCCTCCTGGGGAGGGTGTTCCTGGACAGACCTTATCTGAAAACTGTCTCTAATGACGCCTGCTTTGCCTTTGGCATAGATCTCTGCGAGGAAGACTGGCTCTAGGAGCACTACTACTGCCACATACTTAGCCATGCCATAGGAGCTAGCTTCTTAATGCAAATTACGGCTTGTTCCTAGGCTCCCCAGTCCTATATATTACTTATACTTTGATAGAATTGAGTTGATGCGCCAAAGTCTGTCTCCCTGAGGACTGTCTCCACTGGTACTCATGGCCTACATCCAAAACTTTCTGTTGCCCTGTCTGTCTCTTTGTCCTCTCTGCCTGGGGCTTAGAAGGAAAGAGGACCCTATAGTCTTGGTTACTGTTCTGTTGCTGTGAGGAGATACCATGACCAAGGTGATTCTTTTTTTAAAATTTTTATTATTAAAAATTTAATGCCTCCTCCCCACCTCCCATTTTCCCCCTCTCCCCACTCCCCTCCCTTTCCCTCTCCAGTCCAAAGAGCAGTCAGGGTTCCCTGCCCTGTGGGAAGTCCAAGGTCCTCCCCGCTCCATCCAGGTCCAGGAAGGTGAGCATCTAAACAGACTAGGCTCCCTCAAAGCTAGTACATGCAGTAGGATCAAACCCAGTGCCATTGTCCTTGGCTTCTCAGTCAGCCCTCATTGTCCGCCACATTCAGAGAGTCCAGTTTGATCCCATGCTTTTTCAGTCCCAGTCCAGCTGGCCTTGGTGAGCTCCCATTAGATCAGCCCCACCGTCTCAGTGGGTGGGTGCACCCCTCACAGTCCTGACTTCCTTGCTCATGGTCTCCCTCCTTCAGCTCCTCATTTGGGCCTTGGGAGCTCAGTCCAGTACTCTAATGTGGGTCTCTGTCTCTATCTCCATCCATTGCCAGATGAAGCTTCTATGGTGATATGCAAGATATTCATCAGTATGGCTATAAGAAAGGGCCATTTCAGGGTCTCTTTCCTCAGCTGCCCAAGGAACTAGCTGGGGACATCTCCATGGATGCCTGGGAACCCCTCTAGAGTCAAGTCTCTTGCCAACCCTAAAATGGCTCCCTTAATTAAGATATATGCTTCCCTGCTCCCCTATCCACCCTTCCTCCATCCCAACCATCCCATTCCCCAGGGTCTCCCCATCCTCCCCTCCTCACTTTTCTCTCCCCATCTCCCCATCTCCCCTTACCCCCACCCCATCCCCACCCCCCAGTTTCCAATTTTTGCCTGGAAATCTTGTCTTCTTCCAATATCCAGGAGGATAACTATATGTTTTTCTTTGGGTTCACCTTCTTATTTAGCTTCTCTAGGATCACGAATTATAGGCTCACTGACCTTTATTTATGTCTAGAATCCACTTATGAGTGAGTACATACCAAATTCATTTTTGGGGTCTGGGTTACCTCACTCAGAATAGTGTTTTCTATTTCCATCCATTTGCATGCAAAGTTCAAGATATCACTGTTTTTTACCGCTGAGTAGTACTCTAATGTGTATATATTCCACACTTTCTTTATCCATTCTTCCATTGAAGGGCATCTAGGTTGTTTCCAGGTTCTAGCTATTACAAATAATGCTGCTATGAACATAATTGAACAAATGCTTTTGTAGTATGATAGAGCATCTCTTGGGTATATTCCCAAGAGTTGAATTGCTGGATCCTGGGGTAGGTTGATCCCAAATTTCCTGAGAAACCGCCACACTGATTTCCAAAGTAGTTGCACAAGTTTGTATTCCCACCAGCAATGGATGAGTGTACCCCTTACTCCACAACCTCTCCAGTAAAGGCTGGAGAGAGAGAGAGAGAGAGAGAGAGAGAGAGAGAGAGAGAGAGAGAGAGAGAGAGAGAGAGAGAGAGAGAGAGAGAGACTGGGCCTGGCTTGGGTTTTTGAAACCTCGAAGCTGACCCTCAGTGACAGAGCTCCCTCCAATAAGGCCACACCTCCCAAGCCTTCTAATTTTTCTCACACATTTTCAGTCCCTGGACTAAGTATTCAAACATGTAATTTTATGGGGGCCATCCTTCTTCAAACCAGCACATCCCCTAAGTCTTCCCTCTCCATCACATTCCCCATCCCGTCTAAATCTTGTGTGGCTGACCCCCTACTGCTTTAACTCATGCTCATAACTACTCCCTTCTTTGTCCTCTTTGTTCTCCTCCCCTGGGCAGTTTGCTTACCCTGGAATCTTTCTTTTAAGCTCAATAACATTGTCCTCCAATGTTTGAGCCCACTCTTAGATTCTTTTATTATGAGACTAAGAACGCCAAGAGAGGGACTCCAATTTCCCTGGTACCATACGGTACCCCAAACAGGACTCTGGCTCTCGATCCCCCGACTCCTTCTCAAGAGGTGGGCTTCTTCTCTCCTTACTTTCCCTCTGAATGAATTTTGGCTTTGTTTGACTTTTGAAAAGAAATGAAGCAAGGTTACAAAAAGGGTTACCTCCCTTGCAAAAACAGAACACAAATGCCCAGATGTCGAGGTTTGTCAACACTCATATGAATTGCTTTGACATACATATTATCTTCAATAAAATCCAATATCAAAGTCATCATCTGACACTTTGTCTCGTTATATAGGTCAGGATGCCTTGGAAATTGCTATGTAGCCCAGGCTGGTCTCAAACAAATGATTGTCTTGGCCCAGCCTCTCTCATGCTGAGATCATAAGCACGCAACACTACACATGCTTCTGAAAGTCATTCTTTTCCCCATTAAATAGATGGCTCCCATCAGATATCTTTACCGTTGCCAGTTACGCTTTCTTCTGATGCCAGGCACTCAGGCATCTGGGAAGCCCTTCCACAGGATGCCAGCTGATCTCACACTGTCCACAGGCAATGCCGCTCTTCATTCAACCATAAACACCCAGGATTCCTCTGGGCAGGATTCCTCTGGGCAGGATTTCAGTGGTGGATATTGTTACTTTGTCATCCTCTGCCTGCCTGTGTAATTTAAGTGCACAGAGACTTGGGAACAATGATACTGCTGTCTGGGAGGTTCAAAAGCAGTCAACCTTTGAGCGCCAGTGCATCCTCCCTCACAAGGCGGAAGGCCTCACTCTCCTGAACCCCCTTTGCTTATGCTGGCATTTCCCGACCCGCCATCTTGTCAGTGCCCACATGTCCAGTCTCAAATTCCTCATGCTTCCAGAGGACAAAATGAAGAATATGAGGAAAAGAAATATAACAGCCATTTGGAACATATGTAAGAAAACATGGTGGGCCTGGAAGCCAGGAGGAGCACTGTGGCAGGTGGCCGTAACTTCTGGTCCAGAGAGAACCTATTATGCGCTGTTTTAGGACTGGTTGTGCATCCTTCATCCTGGTGACAGTCATTAATTGGAAGACAGACCTGGGAAAACTGCTTTCTTGAGTATCATTCTGGTATCTTTTCCGACTTAGAGTTCCTGTGTTTAACAAAATGCCGTCCCCCATCTTCTCTTCCCTCTGCGTACTCTGCCAGTGCCCAGGTAACGTCATAGCCAGGGATGATTTTGCCGTCAAGTTCCTGCCTCTTGAGACACACTGCTACATTTCTACTGAACATTTCCATTTGGCCTGGATATTGGTACCAAGACTTCAGACCCACTCTGTCTTTGTTGTTGTCTATCAAAGAAAGGGCATCTTCTTCTCCCCATCAAGAAAGTTTGTGTCCTGAAGCCCCCTCTTTTCCAACTCTTTCTGCAGGGAATCAACAGGTGCTTAATGGTATCTTCCATATCCATTCTGACCCGCTGTCTCAGCTCCATTTACACTGTCAAATCCATCAGCAGACTCTGTCAGTGAATCCTCAACTCACTCAAGGTGAAGCCCACCTCCTTATCTGGGCGGCACAAACAACTCCTCGGATTTTCTACCATTTCTACTCTTTCACACACTTCCCTTCAGTTTCCCCAAACTGATTCCTGCAGATCACTGCAACAGAGCCCTCCCGATACCCTGGAGCACTGCTCATACCTTCTTCTCAGTGTAGAACATTCTATCTGTTTAGTTTCGGATTAAGATCTCTACAGTTTTCACAAACATCTTGCTTTCTAGAACACCAAGATAAAAGTAAGGACAGGGTGTTAGCTCATGAGTCCCATTTCATTCTGCCTAGATACCAGGCACTCTGACTTCTGACCTCATTTCCTCTGACCTCTGACCTCATTTCCACCTCTTCAGCTTTGCCACACACCCTCCCTGTGCTTCCCTCAGAAGGATTATTGTTTGCTGCCACAGTCACTTGAATGTCTGCCTCCCTTCCTGTGAAAGCAAGGACACTGTGCCTTTTTTCTTCTTTAGCCATTCTGTGCCAGGTGCATGCAGTAATTATTGAAAATTTGAACAAACAGTCCCTAAGCAATTAAGTCACCCTCGCAATCAATAAACTGACATCCAAGTCATCTCACCTCTGCATCTTATTTATACAGAGCCGAATGTGTATGAGCATTACATCCAATGGTCTCATCTATATAAAATGCAATATAGAGAGGCTCAAAATATTGTTAGCAGTGAGATAAATGTCAGAAGTTCTTTCTGATCTTTGGCTCATTGGGGGATTCGTGAGCTATGGACGTACTCGTTGTTGAAGCTTGAAACTTGTAGATAGCTTTGAAATGTCCCTGTAGACCCTTCATGAGGGTCTTACCATCATTTCACAGAGCAGGCACTGAACAGCTGTTGAAAGTACATGCTTCCATCAAATTATAGTGCCATATATGATGCATTTTGAAATTAGTGGGTACTATTTTTATAAAATATTTTGAAATCTAGATTGGGCCACTATTTTCAGCAGATCACTATTAAACTGTAAAAACTGGATGGAGATTATCACATAGGCTATGAATGAAACATATTTCAAACTCTTTTTATAAATCATGAAAGTATGTGACTTTAAAATTGGTTGTCTGTATAAAAGAATCCCTTAGATTAAAATATGCAATATTAAATTTTGATAGAAACCTGTGGTCTGAGTTAATTTTCTCTGTCCCCATCTGATGGTCATGGTGGTGGTAATAATGGTGATAGTTTGGTTTGGTCTGGTTGATTGCTGCTGCCCACTGGTGTTTAGTCTCTGGGCTTTCCTGCTAATTATCCATGTGATTAGCTTGCTAGGTAGGTCACCCGCATATTCAGAGCCCCATGCATTCTGTCAGCATTGAATTCTGAGGGAGAAAGGGTCCCACAAGGGCGATGCATTCCTACTGTACCTGGCAAAGAGAGGACAACCCAAACAGAGTCAGGTTGTGACACTGAATTTCCAATCTAGGAAATGGCAGAGTTGGGAGCTGTTAAAAGGTGAGCTGAGATCAAGTATAATGGATTATATGAAAACCATTTGGATCTTTTACTGCAGTCAGTAGGGAGCCGCCAAATATCTTTGAGCAGGAAAATAATATAATTAAGTTTGTGTTTAAGAAGCTAATTTGGGATGAATTGGAAGAGGAGCAATTGGAGCCAGGAAAACCATTTATTGCATAACCCAGGCAGGTGTTAATAAGGGCCTGATTTACAGTGATAGCCACGGAAACTAAGACTAGAGAATCTGAAGCTAATTTCATGAGTGGAAGCATCACTTACTAACTGCTAGACAGTAAGAGATAAGAAGCTTTGGTTGACCAGATGGAGCTCATACCATTGGGCCAAAAAGCAAACCAAGGTGTGGCAAAGAATGGGCTTGGTATTGGAATTGTTATATGTATACATACATATATGTATGTATATATACTATATGTATGTGTATATGTATATGTATATATTACAATCAGCCTTGTATCTGGAACTTTGAGAGCAAGTCTATAAATATTTTGTTCACATAAAAGAAGAGAGAAATAGTGACTAAATTATGGGGAGGAAGTTTTCCCAATAGGTCTTAAAAATATGTTTATTCAACAAAGAAAAAAAGGCAAGAAACATAAATTCTGAAGTCAGCATATGAGCAGACAACACCACTGGGGTCTGGAAGAAAGAACTGGGTAAGAGGAGAGCTAATGACTCACCTCTAAGAAAACAGGATTGTGCATGGCTATTGTTTGGTGTACAGAGTGGATACATACATTCTCTGATTACAAGAATGAAAGAATGAGTGAATACTAAATTTTGAAAGTAGATAATGAAATGAAGTAAATGGAGATTAAAACAAAATAACCAGAATTTGTAACATTTTTAACCTGAATCATCATTCTTTCTGCATACAAAATGAAAAGCAACATTTTGTCATAGCTGATACCTGACCAAGCTATTCACATTAACCACTGCCCTCTGCCTCTGTCCACTCTCTGAAGAATTAGATTCCCATAGAATAAGGTAGAAGGAGGCAGCATAAATGAGGATGAATGAATGATGAATAGATGAAGCAGGCCGCTGGTCGGTCATCGAATCATCATAAGTTGACTGTATTTGTAAAACACACTCATCATTCATCATTATCCCATAAGAAATCCTGTTTCCCAGTTAATGAAAGCGTTCCCCTTAAAACGATGTCTAAATGTCAGATGAATGCAATTTAGAGGATGAAAACATAAAATTAGTGTCTGCTTTCAGAAGTACCATTGCGGCCTTTTTAGTAATTTTGCTGACTTTTCAGATCTTTGAAATTGAAGGTCCATCTGCAGGCAGCACATCTCGTCTCATCAGCATTCACTGAAGATGTACCTGGAGCATCTCTTGGCAGCCACATGCTCTGATTGACTTGAGAATAAATTTTTAACATGAAGAATAAGCACACAGGTTTGCCATAGTCATCTCTGACCATTAAAGGCTCAAAAAAATTACTGTGGCTTCAGATAGGAGATATAACCCATAAAGGATCTAGGCTGAGATGACAATAAAAAATAAAATATACATTTCAATTATTTAATTTAAAAAAATATTAATATTGTAGAGGTTTCTCAGTGGTTAAGAGCATTTGTTGCTGTTTCAGATTACTGGAGTACAGTTCCCAGCCCCCAAGTGGGATGGCTCACAAGCACCTGCAACTCCAGCTCCAGACCTGAAACCCTCCATCAGTTCCAGCACATGTGTGCACACACGTGCCTGTGAACACATGGACACAAACACGCACACATGCATACACATACACACACTCACATATATGCATAAAAAATAAAAGGAGATCTTAAATGATATCATGTTTGAGTATATGTGAACTGTCAAAAATTATGGGATGATGATTTTAGATAAAGAAGAAAACATGGCCAATTTAAATGCCTAAACACTGTAATTTACCATATAAAAAAGTGAAGTCAGTAAAAAATAAATGATATTCTGAGGTTACTAAAAACATAGCATCTATAGGTAAATATCTGTGCATGTATAAAATCACAGGAGATGCTTCAAGGCAAGAAATAGTTCTTTGTTCTGTCAATTTTCTAAAATGTTGATTTCTCTATTTTTGCATCTTAGTTTTTATTTTTAACATCCTTTTCTATTTATTCTTTATGTCTTTCACATTACACGTCCCAATCTCACCCATCCCCCATCTCCTTGCATTCACCTTCTGCTCTTGACACATCCCCCCTCCCCAAATAAAAAAAAATTAACATAAAAAAGCGGGAAAGGAAGAAAGGGAAAATATCCTCACGGAAGCTGCTGTGTGATGCAGTGAGTCTCACAGTAAACCCCTTTATCCACACATCATTGAAAGCAGGCGTTCATTGCAAAGAATCATTGGTCTGGTTCAAGGCCCCTGGTCTCTGCTACACTGGGCCCTCACTGGGACTCTTCCAGAACCAGCCCATTGCTGCCCCGTGTCGTGACGATCGAGCTGTCATTTTAAAAAATAGATTTAAAGATTCAAAAATAGATTTAAATACCTTTAAATATTTTAAATACTTGATAGAATTATTATCTAAGAAAGCAAATAAACAAACAACTGATTTAAAGGCAACAAAAGAATCTTTGTTCAGACCATTACATACCAATGCAGAAAAGCAAATTTATATTGAAACATGGATCAAAGTCGCTTATAGACTTGATGTCAGCATTAAATTCTAGCTTATGTCACCTTTGCAATGTAGATATCATAGGACTCAATCTTAAGATCTTTTAAGATCTACATATTGAGAAATGCAGTCTATTTTTTATAATCTGTCCCTAACAATTTAACATGGGGCACCCATGCTAAGGATCAATCCATATAAGCTTTTGAAAAAAAATAACTTTCTTATGTCTCTTTTAGAACGATGGTATTAAAAAACAGGTTGCTGTGAATATCTAAAGAATCAGAGATGGATTTTGTTCCTATTAAAATATTTGAAACTATTTAGGAAGAAAAATAATCTTCAACAGTATTCTTCAACTCAGCGTAATACATATGAAAATGAGCAAACATGAGAATTTCTAATATACCTCCTCAGTTTTGCCTTACTGAGGGAATTTCACCCTTTTTGTTGGTTGTGGTCTTGGAGTCTGAACACAGTTCTTGATGCCGCTTCCTGGGGGGCAAGTGAAGAGCAACGTCCGCCATCTAGTGGTTCAGATAGGAACTGCAGTAAGAAAGTGTGAACAGGAAGCAGCAATGGGTGTGTGCAGGGCTGGTGGTTACTTCAGCAAGTCTCCTGGTACCTGAGAAAAGCTAAAAAGGTTGCCATGATTTCTAGAACATCAGAAAGATGAAATATAGGAAGTGAAGTTAAAAATCCCTCTTCATTCCCACCGTGGATCTATAATTACCCTGCTCTAATGAGAACCTTTTACAAGTCTGCTAGCAACAAAATTAATGCTACCACTATAGCACTTTGCTGTGTCATGCAGTGAGGAACTTGGAGAAAAAAAGACAATAGGTTTCTCTTGTGATCACATGCTGAGTGGGTTATTTCTATGAATGCTCACCACAAAAGCAGTGGCTGCCTATCTGTAAGATCCTACAGGATATGGGACAAACACAGCCAGTTCCCTTAGCTCCACAAGCTCGGGATACACGCTGTATAGACTGAATGTATAATGTCTACACATAAGCTGGACTCCGGCTAGCTGTTTAGAATGCAATTAGTAAGACACCAGTTCTAAAACATCTATAATTGATTTGCTGTATAATTTTCACCAACGAATATTAATTAGTCTATCTTCCTGGAATGTGCAAAAATGTATTGATCTATATTATTTAAGCATGTATGTTATACATAACAGCAGTGTGTTTCAAAGCATGCAATGGTCTTGGTGGTCTTGATTTCTTTAACCCAACTTTGAGATATTACTGGAGAAATAATTACTCACATAGCACAAGATAATCCCCTCATTTTATTGTTAACTGCAAGATTTTGGCCCTAACTTTTTTGGCTATCATGAAACTACTGAATAAGTATAAGTTTAGCCAAAACAGGTAGCCTCACTCTGTCCAAAGCTAATGAAGTTCTATATTTATTAAAATAAAAGTTCACCATGTATCCATGGTGACAAAAAACAAAAGCATAGATAGCATGATCCATTTTAGGTATTTTTGAGTAGGCACAAAAAGGCTAAAGTGGCTTATTATATTAGAAGAGCATCTGAATGAGAACCCCAGGGCATGTCTGAGGATGATGTGCTGGAGCGTCCTACATTAGCTGGTGGCCAACATTATCTGCATTGACTTTTTTTTTTATGCCATGTGGCCAGAAGATCACTGAAGACCCTAGGGTATGGATGGAGAAAAGCAGTCTTAAAAGCAAGCCAGAGTTCAGTAACTCAGAATACAAAAGTACTCAGCAATGTGTAAAGTGGGGGTGGAGAGTCAGCACGATGTCTCAGTGGGTAAAGGCACTTGTTGCCATGCCTGATGACCTGAGCTCAGTCCCTGTGATGGTAGAAGGAGATAGCCAACTCCTACAGCTTGTCTTCTGACCTCCACACACATATCAGGGCATGTGTACCTACATATTACACACACATACACACAATAAACAAACAATTGCAACTTAAAGAATTTAAAGACAACCCAGGCAGTGGTGGTGCACGCCTTTAAACCCAGTATGCAAGAGGCAGAGGTAGGCAAATCTTTGAGTTCAAGTTCAGCCTGGTCTACAGAGTGAGTTCCAGAAGAGCCAGGGCTACACAGAGAAACCCTTTCCCTAACACACACATACACACAGAAAATTTAAAGACATAGCACAGAGAACACCTATTGGGTAGAAAGAAAATCCAGAGAAAGTCCAAAGGAAGAGCCAGCTATGTCTGGGGCTTCAGATCCCATAAGCTGGTCACAGGAAATTTAGAAACCTGGAGGTTAATGTAACAGCAAGTGTTTCAGGAGAATGATGGCACTAAGCATCTCATTAGAAAGGGTTGGAAAGGGGAGAAATTGGATGCTCTGGATATAGACAACTTTTGTGATTTACACAACAAAGAGAAGGGGAAAGGAATTGGTAGGGAGAGGAGAGTATTGGTTGAGGAATGTCCTTCTTTGGGGTGAGATGTGGCAGCATGCTTCTGTGCTGCTAGGGGAGAGCTGATAAAGAGGGAGAAGTTAATGATGCAAAACATGATAAAAACTGGTGGGAAAAATACCCTTGAGTGGCTGAGAAGACATGGGCTGGGTACACAGTGGAAGGCTTGACTTTGGGGGTAAACTTGGACAGTCCATCCACAGTAATAAAAGACAAGGCAGTGCGTAACCACCCTGGTAAGGTTGCAAGTGTAAGGCTGGGAACCTGTGCCATTGCGTTTCTAAATGTTGTCTATCTCCTTTACTAAAGCAGAGGGCAAGGTTTTCCGAGGAAAGTAAGCCTGGCAGCAGACGTTACAGAGTTGCAGAAAGCGAACAGATATGAAAGAGTAAGCAGGTGAAAGGGAACAAACTTGTTTTGTAAAGAAAAAAAAGACGTTGTGAGATACTAGGTCTGCATGGAAATTATTCAGTGCTGCCACGGTAGCGCAAAGACACTCATAGGCTACAAAAGCCATGGGCTGTGACTATTAGCAAAGAAAGTTTTATTTATGACAACTGGTAGTGGTTCACCTCACCTGAACATAGTTGTTAGTCATTCACACGTGTTTGTTTTTCATCTCTGTGACGGAAGCCTCAACGAAATCAGCTTGTGATAAAAAGGTTCATTTAGGCTCACAGTTTCAGAAGTTTCAGCCTGGCACGGCAGGGCATGATGGAGCAAAGACCTTCGGGCACCCGGGAAGCAAGAGCATAGTGCCTGAGCTTCTCTTATTCCTCTCTCCCCTCCGCCCCGCCTGTGGGATGGTCCAGTCCTACCTACACCTCCAGCCTATGGGGTGGTACAGTCCACATTTAAGGTGGTCTTTAGCTTCTCAGTCAGTCCACTCTGGAAACAGTCTCGCCGATATACTGAGCACCAGGCTTTAATAGTACCCTAGGAACCTCTGAACCCAATCAACTTGACCATCAAGACTAACAATCACAGCAGTGCAACCTTCTCCAGACACCTGGAGCTGTGCGGGAACAGACATGTGATTTCCTTTTGTCACGCAGCCATGTAGAGCCTGGCAAGAGACACGAGGGTGAAGTGTGTGCACAGAAAATTACTCTAAAGAAAAGCTATGCAATCTAAGCTGAGTTGTGAGGCAAAAAAGGGCACGAGGGGTAATTCAGCTGCGAGCAACAGCACAAAGGAGCCAGGCCTGAAAGATCCGAGCTTCACTGCCGTCTTGATGCTTAGATGCTTCACAGGGGAAAGGGAAAGCTCATTAGTTGTAGTAACGTAAGTGCTAAGTAGCAATTCATACATTGTCGGGTGGCAATGCGTATAGCAGAGGAGACACGGTGTAACTCCTCATTTGTTAGTGCAAGACTCCGGATGGAGTTGCAAATGATGTCTGGATGACATTATTTACTGTAATATCTGGTTCTCTAGTTATCAGCAAGACTTTTTTATTGCCTGAAATTTTTTGCTTGTTACTTCTCTTGAAATAGTACACATACCCATTCTTATGTGTTAATGTTATCTAGCTAGCTAGCTAGCTATCTGTCTACCTACTTACCTATCGCCTATCTCTATCCATCCATCTATTTATCTAACTATCTATCAACTGTCTATTTATCTATCTATCATCTATTGGTCTATCATCTATATATCATCTATTTATTTATTTATCTAACATCTATCTATCTATCTATCTATCTATCGGTCTGTCTATCATCTATCTATCATCTATCACCTATTTATTTATTTATCTATCATCTATCTATTGGTCTATCTATCATCTATTTATCTATATATCATCTATCTATCATCTATATCTATCTATCTATCTATCTATCTATCGGTCTGTCTATCATCTATCTATCATCTATCACCTATTTATTTATTTATCTATCATCTATCTATTGGTCTATCTATCATCTATTTATCTATATATCATCTATCTATCATCTATATCTATCTATCTATCTATCTATCTATCTATCTATCTATCTATCTATCATCTAGCTCAGTCTCTCATTTCTTCACCTCTTAGAGTTTGCATGTGGCTGTATTTTTTTCCAGGCCAACATCTAAAGTTTTTTTTATACTCTTTATCCTTTTCCTCATAGAGACCTTTTTCTCTTTTGCTGGATTTCTGCATTATAAAATAATGACTCTTATTTTAGCAGAAGCACGTCCAAGTGATAGAAGAATGTTAGCAAGATCTAAGGAAAGTGCCCAGCCCCGTTTACATGGCTGTGCTTACTCCACCTCCACCCCTCCATGCTTTCCAGACCAGCCTACTGAGAGCAGTCGAGTGTGTGTGCTCAGGAGCCTCCACCACTTGCCTGTTGCTACTTTCTTTCTTGCATTCCACTGCTCTTCAAACCACCGTTTGTCCTCCAGCCCTGAAAAGCTAGCTAGCACTTCCTGGGCACAAAGCCTTCAGGCGCACTCACAGCTACCAGAATCACTCAAGTCCCTGTCTGTCACATGCTACTCTCCCTTCAAGGACCCAACACTAATCCACCTTAGCCATTGTTTTTCAAGATAACTACTTATCCAATGCTGTAATAGAACACCTTTACCAAGGCAACTTTTAGAAAGAGGTGTTTCTGTGGGCTTACAGCTCCAGGGAGATAAAATTCATTACCATCATGGCAGGGAAGCGTGGCAGCAGGCAGGCATGGTGACTGGAGCAGCAAGCTGAGAGCTCATATCTTAAACATCAGAGAGAAAGCAGAGAAAGCTCAGCTGGGAATGGCACGGGATTTTGGAGCCTCAAATCCTGCCCCCAGTGACATACTTCCTCCAACCATGTGATTCTTTCAAAGCTTCCACAAACTTTACCACCAACTGGGGACTGGAGAATATGGGGATGTCTCATTCGAACCACCACAGTAACTAAGTCCTGTCCCTCATCTTTCTCTGTACATTGGCTTTTGATAGTATTAATGTCACTTGCAGTATCCCTCTACCAGATGTGAGACTGCAATAGTCAGGTACCACACATGGACCCTCTTCTGTTTCGTATACGACACCTAGTCAATGTCTGATATGCTTTAGTTAGATGAAATCCCTGTTCTTCTATTGTGATGCACATTTAGAGGCGAATTTAAACCACTGTATATTGACATTGTCAATATAACTCTGGAAGATTTAAGAATCTGTGTCATTCATTCCACCCACGTATCTGAATGTAACCCCCTGGAAACTCTGCTTGCACCAATATGTAAATAGTGTATTTTGTTCAGTTCTGCTCCAAACCTGTGGTTAAATATCAAATCTACTGTTGAATAACTGTGTATCTTTAGTATGTATTAAATATCATAAGTACAATATTCTTGCTTGTTTGGAGTTTTTTCCCTTATAAAACTAAACAAGGTAAAAGTATTTGGTGGAGGAACTAGAGACAGAGGACAACTGAGGGGCTGCTTTTTATGCTTTGTCTGTAATGAGCCTTGTGCTTTATATAAGTTGCCCAATTTAATTGAATTCTCACAATAGCCTCATGAGGTGGATATTATAATCAGCATTTTACTGATGAAGAGAATAAAGACTCCTAAACTCACAGTTAAAGTATATAAAACGTGATCTTGGAGGGAAGCCTACCTCAGTGTGTGCTTAGCATGTTTAAGGTCTTGAGTTTAATGTTCAACATACAAAACAAACAAACAAACACACACACACCTCCATTATTAAAAGCAAGAAATTCACACGTATTTATTATTGAGCCACAAATGCTAAAGTTGTGTATTTAGCAAATGACTATTTCATTTGCTTTATTTGAAACTCTAACTCACTGGTTCTGCGTAAGAAGACTCTACTCAGTATACTAAAACTATTGTGTCCTTAGCTAATCAGGTGTTCACTGAGGGCCCCCAAAGAGCCAAGCATTTTCCAAGGCACCAGCGATTGAGCAGTAAGCAAGACAAC
Source organism: Arvicola amphibius (assembly GCF_903992535.2). NCBI lineage: Eukaryota > Metazoa > Chordata > Mammalia > Rodentia > Cricetidae > Arvicola > Arvicola amphibius. Next base: position 99,409,066 of record NC_052051.1, on the reverse strand, counting down.
TCCATTCTACCCACACTGCTAACAAGCTGGCGGTTTGAAGGAGATGACCATAAATGTCAGTGTTTGAACACTCAGTTCCCAGCTGGCCGTACAGTTCAGGTAGGTTTAGAACACATGGTCTTCCTGGAAAAAGTATGCCTATCACCGAGGTGGACTTTGAGGTTTTAAAGCCACACACCCGCCACAGTTTGTTCCTACTTGGTGCTTACAGTTCAATATGTGAGCCTTCAGCTTCCTATTCCTGCCACCATGCCTTTGCTCAGGGGTCTAAAACTCAGAAGCTATAGGCTCAAAAAAAACTTCTCCTTCCATAAGTTGCTTTGTCATAGTGTTTTATTACAACAATAGAAAAAATTAATGTGTAGGCTAATATGGAAATTGATTATAGAAGAAGCACCTGTATAATTATGGGTGTCATTAAGCATCATTAAGAGAACACAAAGCAACAATGATAAGGGCCTTCTAGATGGCCAGTCCCTTTCTAGCAGAAAGTTGGATTAAGGGATAGAGCAAACTTTTGGGGTACACAAGGAAAGCAGTTACCAAGTCTCTGAAATAGGAAGTCATCTGGGGATTGGCAAGAAATATAGAACCCAAAAAAACTGAACTTGAGAAGCCAAGGGTGGTACACAGTGGGTAGGAAAGATAAGCCATATGTCCACTCACAGCATTCTAAAACTTTAACATGTACGCTAGAGTCACAAGGAGCAAGGAATAGAATTGCTTGTCACCAACTCACTCAGGTTAAGTGTACAGAAAACCCAAGAAATCAAATAATCCAGACAATAAATGTGTTAATGAAGTGAGCAGAAAGTCCTCAAAAGACAAAGAATAGCCAAGCCAGTAAACGAATCCAAAACTGTCCAACTTCACTAGCAATCTTATAAATGCAAAATGAAACAACAGAGATTCCACCTTATGCCAATTGGTGCTCTAGTCATTCATAAACCAAGTAAAAACAAATATCTGTGGGGATAAAGATAAAGGAGAACCGTTACACACTGAGGATGCAGAGAGAAGGACCCTCACACACTGAGGATACAGAGAGAAGGGAACCCTCACACACTGAGGATGCAGGGAGAAAGGCACTCTCACATGTAAATGAGTTCAGAACTATGGTTAAAAAAGCTTCCTTAAAATTTTAAGAATAACTCTACTGTTACACAGATGTCCACTCCTGCATATTTACCCACAGGAGCTCTTGCCAACACACAACAGAGAAGTGTACACTTCAGTGTCTTCTGTAGCACTCTCCGCCCGAGGTAAATTAAGGAACCCAGCTAAGGGGTCCATTAGGCTACACAAGAAAATGAAGTTTATATACACATGGGATTTTTTGATCCTAAAGATGAGGACTAACAGAGGGGCTGAGAGAGAGGGAAAGGCAGACAGTCCAGGGGAAATCAAAAGGAATTCTATTCTAGTGTGGAAGCACCTGTGTGTAGCCGAGTGCAGCGTACAGGTATATGAATGAAAAAGGAAACCAGAGGACCTCTCTGAGTACTTCATGGAGAATAAGACCAAAGCAGCATGAAAGGAAGGAAAGCAGAGAGGGCTGCAGCCGAAGTCAGGAAGAAGCAGAAAAGGAAAGGGTGGGGCCGTACTGGTCTTTACAAACTGACATTTCAATCTTCCACCAGGACTTTCTCTCTGTGGGTCTCACTGTCCCTCCCATCAGGAGCATCTTCTTTGTTCAGGTCATTGTCAAGACATAGCCAGGGCATAGGACAGAAAAGTAAAGAAAAGAGGAAAACAAAGAGAGAGGAAGGGAGGGAGGGGAGAGGAGGGGAGGGGAGGGAAAGAGAAAGCCTTCTTTCATCACTGGCATGGCAACATCATAGAAGGGCCTGCTGGATAATGGCCCTGTCCCTACTCCCTACAGCTACTGCTCACTGTGTCTACTGCTGTGTATGTAGGTTCCATTTTGGGTTTCTGGACATGGGACACTCTAGCATCTGATAGAAAGGACGGCAGAAGAGAAGAAGTTTTTCATTTTGTTTTGTTTTTAAAACTAAAGCAATGGACCCAGTGAGGGCAGCTGAAGTAAGTAATGGCTGGGGACAGAGAGAAGATGGCATATCGCTGCCTAAGCCACGCACCAATGGCTTCCCTTTCCTCTAGACGTCTCTGACATGAAGCCCCTGGCGCCATTGCGCTGCTATATCCAAATACTCCTGTATATGTCTATAGCAGTGTTTCAGATAGAGAAGTAAGTTTCCCAGGGAAATAAAAAAGCTGTGGTGATATTATTCTGACAAATCTCACAGCGTCAGGAACCTCTAAGACAACTGCCAGGTCCTATGGCGATCTTAGCCCACGGGAAGGTCGCAGGTACCGTCACTCTTGAACACAGATGTCAAGGCCACTTCAGCCCCAGTCCTTTCACACTCCCACCACGGTTGGTTCCCACTACTCTCTTACCTCCACATCTCCCCCTCATGCCTGCCTCTCAACTCCCAGGAAGCATGAGAACATCTGGCCCAATAGATACCTGCTTCAATAGTGGATGAAGGATGGGGAAAGCATTCTCTTTTCTTCTTGTGGGAAAAAAAATCAGTGTTCCTACATCACACAGCTACGCTCTTAAAGAAAGTCGAATTAATTGTCTTTAATAGCATTATATATAATACACTCATAATACAGTGCCAGTCAAAGCCAGTTTAGGGGACACTTCTAGCAAGAAAGAGAGTTTGGTACATATCTTATGAATTAGGGTTTTTGTCTGTGTTTTAAGACTGGAGAATTACAAAGTATGTGTTGACCTTCATGACTATATTCATAAACAAGTATCGCTTAATATGTGATAGATATCTAGTTTTGCCAGTAAAAAGAAAGAATGCCAAAACGGAGAACAGGGATTCATTATACTGCCTCCGTACTCCTGACCTCTGACCTGTACACAGACACAGTCACAAAGGCAGCACTGTGTCACGTACCACAGCCATGACCAGCACCTGGAGCTCATGTCCCTTGTGTGGAACAAGGCATTGACTCAGCATATGAACACGTGCACCCCATGACATTACCAAGAGGACTGTGGGATCAATCCTACTGGAGCCTTGCAGTAAAATTTCTTGAGAATAAAAAATTGCAAAGTCACCAAGAACACACTGAATCAGAATGAAATGCACGTGACAGGTAAACCAGAAGGAAAAAAACTGTTCCTTCTCGTTTCTGTGATGGCACCAAGTGTGTCTGCAGGAACACAGTGACTCTGCATGTCAAGACAGGGTGCAGAGGCCACGACTATGGGGCTGTTCCATAAGAGAATCTGAGTAGGGTAGAAGAACTGCTCTCTTCAAAGACAGCCCAGACAAAGGCCATCTCTTTAATTTGCCCTTTCTCCAAACACATTTTCCTACCCCTCCACAAAAGTTAATATTATAATTGCATTATTACTATCGCAGAAGAAGACTATGACTACAATAGGATAATGTTTTAATGAATTTCACTTTAATCACGAATTTTTTTAGAAGTGACCCAATTAAAATCAAAATCACATGATACAGCTTAGCCCAAGCCTGGTAGATGGTAAGAGCACAATAAATTAATAGTTGTTGGAGCAGTGTCACCTGTCCTAATAATGACTTTTTCTTCTACCACTGTCTGGAATAATCTCTATGACTTGGCTTAAAGTCACTTTCTCTCTGGACATTTCTTCACTTCTTCCTCTAAGTATACATGCATATATTACCCCTCTCTTTCTTGGCTTATACTCTCTCTCTCCCTCCCTCCCTCCCTTCCTCCCTCCCTCCCTCCCTCTCTCTCCCTCTCCCTCTCCCTCTCCCTCTTGCTCACAGCTTTGAAGTACAGGAATGGTGTCCAATTAATATCAATTCAGAGCTCAGCACAATAATCAATAGTTAATAATACTTTTGAGTATGATGAATGAATGAAAGGCCAGCTGATACGTCATGGGTTTCCAAATGAACCACTGGTGCCCACTTTCCAACACTGTGATCATCAGATGTCACCACAAGCCCCTGTTGTATGGACTGGCCCCTTCCCTACCTCTTGCCTCAGTAAGAGAATTTAAATAGTCATTTTTGCTATCCTGTTGCTATGCTATCCATAATGAAAAATACCTATTCTCTTGATTTTTGTCAAGTGCTTTTGCTCCAAACATTTAAATAGTATGTTGCTACTTAATTCATAGACACTTTACTAATTTTATTTAAGTAGAGAAAATAAAGCTGCCATTTCTGACTCCTCCGGGAAGATGTGGCCAACAAGTATTCTGGGGAAAACACAGGCATTCAAGCACTAACTGTTTCTTCAACAAGTTTCTGAAAATGCAATGAGGGATGCAGAGCAAAACAAAAATAAGACTTATCATTAAAAATGATGTCTGCTTTCCTTCTCAGGGATCTGTTTTTACCTCTAAATGTAAAAACAAAACCATAGGGCTGAAGAGTTGGGTCAAAGGTTAAGAGTACTTCCTGCTCTTCCAGAGAACCCAGGTTCAATCCCCAGCACCCATGTGGTAGCTAACAACCACCTGTAACTCCAGGTCCAGGGGATCTGATACCCCCCTGACCTCTACAGATATGCACATGGTTCAGACATACATGCAGGCAAAACAGCTATACACATAAAAAATGAAGCAAATAAATTATTAAGCAAATATATATTTAAGTCATAATTAGCATAGCAAGATATATCAAAGTAAAATAGCTGATATTGTATTTGATATTGATATTGTATTGATATTGATAGCAACTAAAATGTGGGAGCATATTAATGTTAGTGTTCTAACTAAAACATAAATAGGACTCCAGAAGCCAGATTTGCTTAAACAAAATCCTACTTTAAATTACTGGGAATGTAGCTCACTGATAGAGCGCTTGCCCCAAATGCATGAGATCCTAAGTTCAATCCTCAATAGTGACAAAATAAAGTAAGAAGCCCTATTTTCCTGTTTGAAGTTGCTATAGTATTATGGCTATTAGGACTTCCCCAACATTAGTAATCAGAATAAAATGAGGATATATTAAAAACCTCCAACCTTGGAATAAGTAGGTGCCATGATAGTTCTTGGAAGAAATCTATGACCAACCCTTGAAGAATTTAGGAACTGCCTTTGCTAAAAAGGATATTTGTGTTCCTCCTGATGATGTTTACCTTAGAAATCATAGGCTGCGGTCTAAGACATGTCTTTTGCCTTTGTCTGCTCTTTTCTTCCTTCAAGACCTCTGAGATGCATTCCCTTTTTACTTGTTTTTAATTATGTGCATGTGTCAGTATGTGTGTATGTACACTTGAGTACAGGTGTCAGTGGAGACTGGCCAATAGAGAGACTTAGATCCCTTGGACCTGTAGTTACAAGTGGGCACATGTCACTCTAAGGTTCGGGGAAAGAACTCAGGTCTTTTGGAAGATCAGCAAGCATTCCACTGAGCCATCTCTTCAGCAAAGACTATATAATTTCCAAAAAAGTAAGTCACACAGTCTTTATCCCAAACATTCACTTATTCTTGCCACTGGTATTTATTGATTCATTAATATTCTGAATATTTTGTCAAGTGTAGCAGCTAAAGGGATTCCAGAGGTTTATCCAGTACATCTCGTGGTTCTGTGCTAATCATGAAGTTACTAAGGTGACACAGTCTGGCTCCGAGGAGTCAAGAGATCCTTTGACAAGCGAAAGACAGCTAAACTTCATATGCTCTATCATCATGCAGGAATTACTACAGTGATGGCATGCATTTATGACGATAGTCAGAAGATGGGAACCATAACACAATCCCCAGAGTCAGGAAGATGCCCTTAGACATAGCCTTAAACTGTGAAAGAGAACAAAATTCTCTTGGTTCTCATGTGCCCCTAAACCTAACATGTGCTTTTTTTAAATTTATGCATCTTGAAGCCACTTAAATAAAACTCTAATAAGTGATATCCCAGATCACTATATGAAAAACAAATTGGGCTTTAGAGAGAAGGTGTTGGCAAATTTTGGGCTAATTAGAGAACCTCTCGAGTATTTTCCAGATTCATATCATATAGATCTTCTAGAAGGCTGGCTTTGCAGACTGTCCATAATAATTAAAATACCTATAAATATATAAAATTCTTCCACTTAGTCACAGTTTTCAGATGTAGCACAACCTGAACACAACATAATAAAAAGTAGAAGGCTTGGCTGGGGCCATGATTCAGTATATAAAGAGCTTTCTGTGCAAACAACAGTGCCTGAGTTCAGATCCCCACACCCAGAGTAAGAGCCAGATGTGGTGTTGTTGGTATACACCTGTAACCCAGATGTGGTGGTGTTGGTATACACCTATAATCCAGATGTGGTGGTATTGGTATACACCTGAAATCCAGATGTGGTGGTACTGGTATACACCTGTAATCCTGGTGTTGGAAGACAGAGACTAGAGGATGAAGGGACTTGCCAGGCCAGTCAGTCTAGCCAAACATGAGTGCCAGGTTCTAGGAGAGAGCCCTTGCTTTAAAGAACAAAGGGACAATGTTTGAGTACCACACCCAACATTCACCTCTGACCCCCCCCACACACCCCACATTTTAAGATATATGAATAATTACATATTAATCACTCAACAATATGTACAAAATATCTGTGAAAGGATGACCTGTTTTGCTATGCATACATTCTACTTCCTGAAACACTGACCAAGTTGCTAGACCTTTTCAGGAAGGTTGAATAGTATGTTGAAACTAACAAGCAAACTTTAGAACATTTGTTTTTCAATTGTGTTTACCATAAAATTGAAGAAATGAGTTTTTTAAGCCCTTTAGGATCTGACGACAAAGATTACTCATTCGGTATTGTGAAGGTAAGGCGTCTTCCTTTCAAGTTACATTTGTTTTCAGCAGCATGTAATTGCTATTTGAATTTGCTTCAATGAGTAAATATTTTACAATACATATTTTACAAATACTGTGCTTCCAAAATATCATTTATTTTTTTTCCTGTTTAGATAACTCCCTAGGGAAAATGACACCTTAAAAACAAAAATCATGTATTTATATAGAAAACAAAATGTATCAGGGAATCTAAAGCCAATAGAGGAATGTATAGAATACAAATGGTTTTTAAATGTGTGATAATATTCTCTTTCTCTGCCTTTAAAATGAATGCCAATTTGAATTTTAACTAGATACCAAATGCTCACTATCATTTAACTGGTCATGTAGAGTGGATAGTGACAGGCTTGTCAACATGTAAAAGGCACGCGTTCTTTGCTTAAAAGTTTCATTTGGAGGAGTTTATCCCTACATATAGACTCTCGTGTGTGTGTGTGTGTGTGTGTGTGTGTGTGTGTGTGTGTGTGTGTGTCAGGCCCTCAACACAATACCACACAAAATACACAATGCAATAATAGCAGCAAATACATGTATAGATACACACACATATTTGCTGCTATAACAAATACACATACATGTGTATGTAATATATACCACAACTATCATGGAGTAGCTATGTTGTTTTATTTGGTGTACTAGAGAAATATATAAAATTACATAAGAAAGCCAAGAAATATAAAAGCAGTTCCCAAACCAATATGGTATAATAACAGGAGAACAGACAGAAGCATGGCACTCACAGATTCACCCCTTCTGAGGTAGGGTCTCCTGCACTTTTCATGACTTCTTTTGACCTTTTTCTCTTTCTGAAACATGCACAGCAGCATTGTGCTGATGCTCAAACTCAGCCAGGATCAATGACCTTATTTTTAAATTAGAAAAGACCATAGTTCTTTCCTTCAAGGTCCTTGTAGTTTGAAGTGAACTAAAACTGCTAGTCAAAGATTGCAGTGAGTGTGATTAAAGATGCAGTGAGTGTGATTAAAGATTGCAGTGAGTGTGATTAAAGATGCAGTGAGTGTGATTAAAGATTGCAGTGAGTGTGATTAAAGATTGCAGTGAGTGTGATTAAAGATTGCAGTGAGTGTGATTAAAGATTGCAGTGAGTGTGATTAAAGATTGCAGTGAGTGTGATTACAACTTCTGCGCTGGGTTTTGACCTTTTCCCCCAGGCCCTGGAAAGTTATGGTTCTTGTCCCTTCATCAGTTTTCAGCAGTTATCAACACAGATCCCTTCTCCACATCCACGGTCATGTCTCCATCACCATTCGCCTGGGCCATGGAAGATTTTCCTCTTCTGTTCTTTCTAATCAGGAATAACCTAAGTGATACTTTAGAACCTAAATGATGTGTCATCCTTCCTCTGACATTCCTCAAATATCTTTCTATTGTGCTTAGAACAAGATAACTCATTAGGACCCCCATGCCAGTCTCCAAATGACTGTTGACATCACCCCTTCCCCTAGCTACTCCCTACCCATAGTTCTCTCTGTTTTTCTCACCCATTCATCTCATCCTATGTCTGAATTTCTGCAAGTCCCTACCCCTTGCATTTGGGCAGATAGCCTCTTCCCTCTCTTTAAATTAAACTTTAAATATCACTCCCTAGAAAAACCTTCATCTGCCCTCCTTGTCTTGATTATCTCCATTAGTTTGTGTTCTTTTTCCTTATAAGATAGGGATGATGTGCTTCTGAGAGCAGGGGCATTTTGACCTTCACTCTTCGCCACATTATTGGTAGAAAAGCATCTGCATGTAAAGAATATTTAGTAAATGTTTGCTGAAGACATTAATAAACAGCCGTCAGTGATGAACAAGATCAGTGACAGAGCTCGCACCTGTGTGATGCAGGGAAGACAGCATAGGGTTGTCTTCTGGCAGTGTCCTCCAGCATCCTGTGGGCTGCTCTGCATCCACTTCCCAAACCTGGCCTCACCTTCCACTGCGCTAATGCTCTGAAGACATCCCTAGCCAGTGCCCTGAGGCCTCTGCACTGGCCGTTCTTGCTACTGCTCCCTGCATGGTGTCCTCACTCATTGCAGTCTCTTCTCTTCTTGGAGGTCATCCACTTGGCCATTCAGAAAATAAAGGCATCTTCCACCCTCTGTCAGAACTCATCACCTTCATAATCCCCTCACCCCAGGCTTCATTTCCTTACCTTCATTGAACTTAACTTTTGAGACAAAAAGCAAGTTTTATTGTCTGTGGTGCGTGTTCTCTGAGTAAGCAGCTTCTGTTCCTAGGACTCCTGGCAGGCACAGCTCTGCGTGGTGTGTAGTAGACACGCAGCAGATGCTAAAGAGTGAATCTTGGGTTATTGCTTCTGTTTGTTTTAGTGAAAATGCCCCCAGACACAGACCTGTCATTCAGCGACTGGAGACACAGTGGCAGGAAAGAAACAAGCTTAAGGCCAGTTTGGGAAACTTAGTGAAACCCTGCCTAAACACAAAAGTAAGAACTAGAAAATGGCTTGGATGCGGTTTGGTGGTAGAATGCACCCTGTCCTAGGTGCAATGATAAGTAGCCCTAAAATATGTAAATAAATAAGCCTAATATGTGCAATCTTTCTGAAAGAAAAGCCAAGGACACAGTTCCAGTAATGCCCTCCATGACGGAAACCCAAATGCATACTTTTTAAATATGTAGATGCCTATTTAACATATTATATTAAATATAATTTAATATATATAATTTAGCTATTTAAAAATATATGTGCTAATGCATAATTTTATTTACCATATGTATGTATGTATATATATATATACATATATATATACACAAACATATGGTAAGCAAAATTACATATGTATTAGTACATAACTGATTTTTCAAAAACTTAAAATATGCCATTTTGGACAAGTTTGTAATTTTACTTATCTGAAGCCAAAAGGAAGTCAAGGCCCCCATAACTGTTACATCTAAACAAACAAACCTTCAATTCCCATTTTTTGGCAATCGCACATTCTTGGTGTGGCTCCAAGCAACTTCTCACTGGATAGTCATGAGTGTCGTGAGTTCTGAATGGTGTCTGTGCTCTCTACTAGAAGGTGCCTGTATTCCCTGGATCTAGAACATGGGAGGAGACAGATTAATATGCATCTTTAGGAGAATAAGGCATTCATAGACAAAAGCAAGTACTCGAGCACTTGCTATGCTAGAGAGGGTCCCTGTGCCCCTGGTACTCAAGAATCTACATCCAAGGTGGAAACAGGTACAACTTGTTTAAAAATATTCATAACCTATTGTCTGTAGACTCTAACTATCATCACGGGCAAGTATGTTTTTTCCCCTGACTCCATGAAGCAAACCTACTCCATCTTAGTAAGCAAATGAATTGAAAAGCTATTTTTAAAATGTTAAAACTTTAGCCATTGGGGAAATGCAAGTCAGAATGAAAGTGGAATTGTGGCTTGCTCCAGTAAGAGTGGCTGTCATCAAATAAACAAGGAGCAACACATGTTGATGAGGGAGCTAGGAGTAAGGGACGGGGATGAGGGAGGGATAACCATATCCCACTATAAGAATGTGGCTGAGGCCGGGCGGCGGTGGCGCACGCCTTTAATCCCAGCACTCGGGAGGCAGAGGCAGGCGGATCTCTGTGAGTTCGGGACCAGCCTGGTCTACAAGAGCTAGTTCCAGGACAGGCTCCAAAGCTACAGAGAAACCCTGTCTCGAAAAACCAAAAAAAAAAAAAAAAAAAAAAAAAAAAAAAATGTGGCTGAGTTCAGCCACTATGAACTCAGTAGAGAGTCTTCATTCACAAAATGTCCAGAAGATCCAACTCCTTACAGACATTCACCCTCAAATCATCAAAGGAAGCATGGAATAAAGACTCATGTACCAGTCGTATTTGTTGAGGCAGTGATAGCCAAGTCATAGAATCTCCTGGGTGCACAACAGCAGACAACGGATAAAGAAAATATAGTATATATACATAGTGGAGTCTCATTCATTCAAACAGAACAAATCCTGTCACCTGTTGGAAAAAGAAAAAAACATAGAATATGGGATGACTATGTTAGGGGAAAGAGGCTAGACTCAAAAACAGCTGCCATGTGTTTCCTCTCATATGTGGAAGACAGGGAGGGTAGAGAAGAATTAACATTAAAGTAAGAAGTGAGTCATTTAAGATACACATATGGAGCTAAGCAGTGGTGGCACATATCTTTAATCCCAGCACTCAAGAGGCCGAGGCAGGTAGATCTCTGTGAGTTCGAGGCCAGCCTGGTCTACAAGAGCTACTTCCAGGGCAGGCCCCAAAGCTACAGAGAAATCCTGTCTCAAAAAACCAAAAAATAAAAAAATAAAAAAGACATACTTATGGAAAAAGGAAAAGAGGGAAGGTAGAAAAGAAAATAAAACAGGACATGAACACGATCAAAATACACTATATGCATTGATTAACCATCAAACTGAAACCCTTTACTTTGTACAGTTAGTACGTGCTAATAAAAAATCTTACTTTGGACCTTGGACTCAACATAGTGTAGAGAACCCTGATGGCTGTTTGGCCTCAAGAGGGAGGGAGTGGGGGTGTGGGTGGAGGGGAGGGGAGGGAAGGGGGAGGAGGAAGGGAGGAGATGGCAATTTTTAATAAAAAATAAATAAACTGGAAAAAAAACATAAAAAAAGAAAGAAAACAAGTCTCTTTAATATTTGTATGTATGGAAAAATTTAAAGGAGCACTTGCATTTTAAATATGTAAGTAATAAGCACATTTAAAGTATGATGCAGTATTAAAATTATATATGAATTTCAGGGACACTATCATTGAACACTCAGGGACTCGGTAATTATTTTCTGGTTGGCTGAACACACCTATTGAAAGTCAGTAGAGTGAAATGCAGAAGAGCGTAGGTCCGGGTCCAGACATTCCCATGTTTGAAGTAGAGTTGTGCTATTCATTAGCTGAGTGTGACCTTCAACAAGTGACGTAACCTCCCAAGGCCTCAGTATTTCTCTTAGAAATAAGGGGGCTGAGCAACGTCTGATCCACACACAGATAAACATATAAAATGAAGCATGCAAATAAATATAGGTAGAGACATCATCTGTTTTACTGTACACTTTTATCATGCATTGTAGTATCATTAATTGATCAACACATTTGATTTTTCTCTTTACCTAAATGGGAACGAATGAATAGCAAGAGCTAAACACACATATTTTCAGAGATATAATGCCAGTAAACACAGAAACATAATTATATATTCAATTTAACATGGTCAGTGGTAAACGGTGGCTATTATCACAAAAAGCAACACTTTACACAAGGAGAATCCAATGCCTACTTCTCAATCAACTACAGTTTTGTGCACAGCATCCTGAATCATTCTATTGAAGTGGTTCAGGGAGGGGGTGGAAGACTGTGTGGCTGAGATTTATATGGCTTTAAAATCGTGGGAAAACAATTAACAGGTAGAGAGTTCATTGTAGCAGAGACCCAGCTTGTAGCAATTGCTGACATCTGTTTTATGTGTGATCAGTCATTCTGCAGGGTCAATACTGTGACTAGCTCTCTCCGAGTTTACAAGTTCATAGTATCATCCCACTGCTTTCTACTTGTTTAATTTAAAATATTAAATATCAGCAGATGTTTTATTGAATTCCTCAATTCAGAATAAAACTTCAGGTGCTTGGCATGGGAAAAGCAAAAAATGGTATAAACTGCTTTAGACTTAGAGACCCGTAGAAGTGCTCCCTCGGGTGACCAGAGGATTTTGTTCTATGATTTTCTGGCTTCTACCCCATTTTTCCTTCTAGCATGACTCGTTTGTGTGAGATGAAGCTAAGACTCCTCGTGAAGGGCCCTATAAACATGTGTTCTTCGATTTTAAATCTGATTCGAAGGCGCCTCTCTTCTGCTCCCTGAGAGTAAAGTGACCTTTTTAAATGGAGGGAAGTGGCTTCCGATGACAGGCTTGATAAATGCGGTCGTGCTCACTCAATAAAATAAGGCCCAGTGCATTTGAGGATAAATCAGTGGAATGTGCAGCCCCACCTGTCTGTCCCCATCATTCATTTCCACTGTCACTTTCACAGTGGCTGATGGATCACAGTTGCTGTAAAATTAGACAGCCTTTAATCTCATTTCATCCTGATTAGCTCCTCTGCCCCTTTCCCTCTAAGTCACTGACTGACACGCTAAAAACTCAGGGCGGGCTGTGCACCAACATGGAGGACCCACCTCCTCCGCCACCTGCTTGTGCACACACACACAGGTGTCCACCACTAGGGTAGTCTGGGAAGGAGAAGGGGTTGGCCTTGGGGTGACTTAAAAGAGAACGGGTATGTGCCAGGTACGCTGGATCACTGGCTCTTATTCCTTGTCCTATTGACTTGTGCTTTCCTTTGGGTTTAATCAGAAGTCAAGGGAGTTAGAGTTCTTTCGAAATTGAAACATTGATCAAATATTTTATTTATAATAAACTTGGAAGCATTTTACATTCAGTGATGATCTCAAGAGTCATTTGTGTCTATTTATAGCCTTCTATTTCACAGCAAGAACAGAGAAAGGGTAATAATTCAAGAATGCGAATGCTGAAATGCCCAACCAAAAAATATAATATGCAAGATTATCAAACAAAAATAAAAACGTGGAGAAAAAAAGAAGACCAGCACAAGCCCATTCCATCAGGACTTTAAAGAACTTCTTTGCCCTGATTTTCCGGGAGCTCAGTAGTTAGCATAAAGCAATAGCTTCATTTGTTTGCACAAAGCGTAACAATAGAGGTAGTCAAATGAGAAAGAGGCTTAAGAGGAAATCGTGTATTATTTCCTTCACTTAACTTTTGCCTGAATGGAAACAAACGCACGGCAGGGGCAAACACAAGTACTGCTGCATTTTCAGAGGTTTTGTTTTATTATAAGGCTGGCCCATGGTTAAAGAGAAGAAAATATCAATTTTTCGTTTTTGTAAAAAGATTTGGACACTGGGATAATTAAAATTTTAAAGTAAAGTATATGGGGCATGATGGCTGACCACGGAGTGGGTTAACCCAGCTGCTGGCTTCTATTTCTGCACAGTGTCACCTGTAACTGGCTGCATGCAAGGGCAGGTGGTGCTGTGTGAGTTCACACAGGTCAGGGGACACTATGTCAAGCTGGAGCAGCCAGTCACAGCACATGATGGGGTAATCCAGGCCCCTTTCTGGTTTAGTGCAAAAGGTATCTTCATTCAAAGTGCAGCGGTTTTATTTATTTGACTTTTAAGATACAGCTTCAAAACATAAGCAAATTTGGTTGTTCAGTGAACCTAATAGCTAGACCTACACCAAAGAATTCGAGTCATGGCTCAACAAGATTTATCAGTAGAGATCTTTCTCCAAAGATTAAAGTGAGGACTGGGAGGTCTAAGGACATCTTTAAGATGCCAAAGTCCCTGATGTGACTCCTAGATTCCACAAGCCACTTTAAGAACCCTTTTCTTTAACCCCTAGATCAGGTTTATACATATGAATGCTTTTTGTTTCATGGCTATAACTTCAGAGAAAATGCATATTCACAGTAAATATTAATTAACTAATGAATCAGAATTCCTACATCCTCTTTGTAGTTTAGTAAGAAGCTTAAAGGCTGCACTTAGAGAACTTTTCCCCAAGTTCTCATCTGAAAGCCATGCCTGGTTCTTACTGTTTTTATTTATGTACATTAGCCAGTATAAGTCATCTCTGAGCGAGCTAGGAGATAATTAAAGCAAAATGACATGCGGGATGTGTGCATAACCCTCAAAATAAATCAGGTATAAGATAAGTTCTTGTTCTCCCACAGGTATACAATAAGTTCTTTCTCTCCCTTTCTCTCTCTCCCTCACTCTCCTTCTCTCTCTCTCTCTCTCTCTCTCTCTCTCTCTCCTTCTCTCCTCTCCTCTCTCTCTCTCTCTCTCTCCGCTCCCGTCCCTCCCTCCCTCCCTCCCTCTCTCTCTCTCTCTCTCTCATCTCTCCTCTCTCATGCTCTGTCTTCCCTCTCTCCATCCTGCCCCCTCCCTCCCTCCTTCCCTCCCGCCCCTAACCCCTCCCTACACCCCTCCCTTCCGGCTCTCTGCTCGTGGCCAGTGCTCGTCTCTCTTCTCTCCCCTCTCTCAGTCTCTCTCTCTCTCTCTCTCTCTCTCTGTCTCACTCCCATCCCCGCACATTGGCAAAGGAGCTCAGAGTAAGAATTGGCCGGGATTCATATTGATTTCCCACTGCACTGGTTTCTTAAGTGCTCTGTTGATCCGTGTCAAGCAATAAGTTCCCTGCCTGAACAGGCACTTCACCTCCCCATTTGTCCTCACCTAGATTTAAGGTGCCCATATGATGAGCTGAACAAGGACATCATTTTTCCTACTGGTGTCACTGGGCCCAAACCACTGCGTGTCATATGATAGCTCATGCCGCAAACGTCTACAATCACCCTGTGATATTATCCCAGCAGAGACCAACGCTGCACAACACCAAAGGTGACAGCAGCAGCCTGCTCTATACCTCGTAATTTTCCAAGGAGATGCAAATGAAAGAGAAACCTGGCTTTGGTGGGTTTGGGAATGAGACCCTGCTTCACAGCCTCTACAGCTGGGTGCAGACAAAGAGTGGAGGAGAATGGATAGACGTGACACCCCTGACAGCTTTCATCTTTGTTCCACAAGAGCTCTGATGCAGATAGATGGAAAACGTGTGATTGTGCTGCTAATGGCATTGTACAGGAAATTAAGCATATACATTTGGAGGAGGCATTAAATCAGCAGGACCTTAATTTAAAAACTTAAAACTGTATGGAAATTCAGCCTGCTCAATGCTGTGGAGTAGAAAGCCATGCAGCACCCTGGTCTGTTTGTGGAAAGATTGCCAGCAAATGGTTCTACATTATTCAGAGTTACTTCTCTCAGGAAGTAGCTGCCAGCCCTGACCATTTGGGAGTGTCAGCCATTGCCATAGAAACCTATCCCCCCACCATCGGGCAGATGAGGAGAGCTCCAGGATGGAACGCAGCGTGCAGGCTGCTCTTGACTAATTTGTGGAATAACACAATGCAAAATTAATCAAAAGAGGTTGGGCTTGAAACTGCCAGGAACACACCACTGAGCCAGGGTGTGTGACTCATAGGAGCTGTGGGTAGCCATGCTGTTGCCTGTTGACTGAGTCTCATGTTTTATACACGTTGGTGAAGTATGTAGCTGGTAAGCTGAGGTACTGGAAAGTTTTACATGTCCTTTTCTCTTGATTCCAGTTATGCCTTACAACAGTGCCCACCACTGTGTTGTCGAGGTAGAAAACTTCCTGTTCGTGTTGGGTGGAGAGGACCAGTGGAATCCAAATGGTAACTATTGAATGGTTTTGATTGTAGCTGCTTTGTTCAACTGAGCTTTGGGTTACTACAACAAAATGTCTGAGGCCACTAACTTTAAAGAGAAACGGTTCATTGAGGTCATAGTTTGGAAGGCACTGTGTGTACTTCAGTTCCGACGGGAGCAGAGGATGGTGGCCCTCTATGACAGAGTGAGCGAAGAATCGTTATACCATCATGGCGGCAGAGAAAGAGAGGGGATAAGCAGGGTCTCACAACACCTAAAGACATGGCTCCAACGAACTTAGGACCTCCCATCCAGTCTACCTCCTAAACTTCCCATCTGTGAATACTGTCGTCTTGTGATACAAACCTTTACCATGCAGATGAGCTTTGGGTGAACCACTCAAATATACCACAGCAGCGTTGAACAAGTACACACTGTAAAGTGATGACTGTCCATTTCTTTTATACTTAGTGTTGAAAATACATTTCTGTGCAACACGGGCAAATGAAAGGTCATGGGGTTGGCTGACAGAGGGCGGGAGGATACTCAAGGAGCTAGTTGAGGACATATGTAACAGAGCATTCAAGTGCCAGTTCTCAGGGGACTTAGCTTCACAGTGATACCCAGCCCTTGTCCTTATCCATCCCCGGGGAAATGCCACCAGCAGAAGCAAGGACTCCCAGGGGAAGGTTGAGTTAGTTGCAGCTGTTCAGATCTTCACCCATTACTCTCCTCCCACTCTGTCTATATGAGAACAAGGTTGCAATAAGCATTCTCTCCCTCATGCAGCACGGAACCCTGCTTCAAGTTCTTTTGCAGTAAGTAGGACCAAAAACTTAGTGCACCTACTGTCTTCTTGGCAGTTTTTATAAGTGTGTCTTCCATAGGTTACCTGCCATCTTTCCTATAACTGTGATGCCTTCCTAAATGAAAGGAAACCTTTTGGTACACATCCCAAATCGAATATGAAAACACTGTGTCTCACAGAATATGCAAAATGATTGTGATTTGTTTTAGAAAGCTTCCAAGTGAGGGAAGAGCCACAGTTGTAGCCTTCTGTGTTACAGTGATAATTATGACTAAGATGCCATAAACCAGCTTGCAGGTACACATTTTTACTTTAAAACCCCAGAACATCACACTGAAATTAAATATACTGTGTCTATTTTACTGTGAATGTTCTCTTTCAGCATCTGCACCAAGGCAAATTGTATAAAAATCACAACATCTGCTCCCTCTAGAAAATCATAAAAGAAAACAAGCCAGACTGCCCCTTATTAAAAAAGAAGGAGACCACTCAGTCAATTAAGTGTTCGTCATGTCAACACGAGAACCTGATTCAATCTCCAGAAACTAGATTTAAAAAGAAAGAAAGAGAGAAAGGAAGGAAGGAAGGAAGGAAGGAAGGAAGGAAGGAAGGAAGGAAGGAAGGTGGGAATTCTGTAATCCCGGCACCAAGGATAAAGAGACAGGGGGATTCCTAGGGGTTCCTGGCTAGTCTGTCTAGCCTACCTGGTAAGGTTAAGGTGGACAGTACCAGAGGAATAACACTTGAGGCTGTCATTTGATATCCACATACAAGTGCACAAACATGCAACCCCCCCCCCACACACACACATACATACAAGATCCCTTATGCAAAGGAGATACTTTCGGGCTCTATATCTTTGTTGTAAGCCAGTATTAGAAGTATATAGAGTGCACAAGTAATCACATCACAAGCCACTGGATTTATATCACAAATGAATCTGCAAAATATTCTTGGGAGGGTCAGATTAAAGCTACAACCCAAAACTCACAAGACGACTTAGCCAGGAAAGCTTTTGGCCAAGCATGATAATCTGAGTTCAGTCCCTAGGACCTACAGGATAGAAGGAGAAAACTGACTCCCACAGGTTTCCCTGACTTCTGTAAGTGTACCATGGCATGCACACAACACCCCTAACACACACACACACACACACACACACACACACACACAAAATTAATCAATCAATCAAATAAATGTATTTTAAAAATTTAAAACATGAAAAGAAAAATTTAAGAAGTCCTATTTCTGACCACAATGTACTTCCTGGACACTCTCTGCAGGCCTCTGTTAAAATAATCAATCCTCCCCACCACAGCTTGGCTTTCAAAAGCAAAACGAAAAAAAAAAAAAAACTTATGAGTCTACACATATGAGTCTTCCTTTTAATAATAATAATAAAAAAAAACCGCCTCACTATGCAGCCCAGGCTGTCCTCAAACTCATGAATTCCCTGCCTCAATTTCCCAAGTGCTGGGATTACAGGCATGAGCTATGACACCTGTCTTTTTTTTTAATTTTATTTTCAGTGCTGAGGCTTAACCCTAGGGCTTTGTTGATGCAGTGAAAATACTTTACCACAGTGCTAGCATAGCCAGTCCAAGTGTTACCCTCCCCCAAAACTGATGAAAATAGCTCCTGGAGTTGCTCCGCATGATGGCCTGGTTGATCAAGTGTTTGCTGTACAAGCCTGAGGACTCGGGTTTGACCCTCAGGACACATGTAAAAGGCTAGGCCTGGTGGTATATGTTTTTAATTCTAGTGCCGGGGTTGGGTTGGAGACAGGTGGGTCTCTGGAGCTCGCGACCAACAAGCCTAACCTGTTCAAGGCCAGGTTAGTAAATAAATCTGTCAGAAAAAGGGGAAGGGCATTGGGGAAACAATACCTAAGCTTGACCTCTGGCTTCTGCACATATGTGTGTGCAACATGCATGTGCACGTGCACATACACACACACACACACACACACACATACCACATCTGCTCCATAAGCATAGGTCACAAAGCATAACTTCTTATCTGTTTGCTTTTCAACTTGGAATCAAAAATATCTCCAAGAGAACTAGGCTGGAAGTTGGGGAGAATTTAGAGGATATTCCTTTCAATAGTCAAGAAGATCAAGATTTTGTCTTTGAATTAACTGAGAGACCCATACTTCACCATTGGAATTTGCTGATTTCACTCTACCTACACCTGAAACAAACAGCAGCCAGGATTAAAATCCTGCATGAACATGCTCTGGCAGAAAGACTTATTAATCCACAGTCACACTTTGAGCTGGAGCCGCTCACTGGAACCTCAGTGCACATCATAGGAGACACCCCATGTCAGCCCAGAGTGCCGGGGCATGGGGTGCGTGTGATCAGCATCACTGATCACCCAGTCAATGTCCCGTCTCCGACTTAGCTGCTAGGAAGCTCAGAAGGAAGTTTTAGCAGAGCTTGTGTGTTGCATGTTAATTTCAGTGTTACCCCAGTTACAGACCTGGCATCTCACACTATCCGTAAAATTCCTTTTTAGAATCTTGGAAACTTCCAGATGGAAATTTGGCTTCTTTAAATAGAAGGGAACTGGATATACCAGCGGCAAGTAAGCTAGCCTTTGGTTGCCCTTGTCAATTAGGAATGTATTACAACTAAAAAGCACTCTAACGAGTCATTGGCTGGCACCTTCCCCAAGTGGAAGGTACGAGCAGCAGGCAAGGCAGCCTATTCAGCGAGAGCTGTATCTGTGGCCATGATCTGCCAACATTACAACTAAGACGTGGCTGCATCTATTTCTAAGGGACCTGGGCTATTTGCTCTTAATGTCTACCACATTTCCATAAATACTTTCCACGTACCTACACATTCTTCCCATCCAGCCACAGTAGACTCTGCTAGTATTAGCAGCGATAGTTGATAAGCACTCAGTATTTCAGTCAGAAAAAAAATGCTGAAATTTCAATGAATCCTCAGAAGCACCTGTGAGTCAGAATCTATGATAGCCTGAGTTTTTCTATGTACAGAGTGAGCCTGAAGAGTATCCTTGTAGGGAAACACTGCTCATGACAGGAAAGGAACTGATTCCATGATAGGTTTGTCTAAGTATTTCTCACCCTTAGTCTCACGAAGCACTGCATCAGCGGGAAGAGTCTCCAGCTTGTTTACAAAGAGCTCCAGTCATTTCACATCTGAAAACACTGAAGGACTTGAACCTCTCAGAAATGTGCGATTTTCATATCACCATGCCCTGTGCAACTAAAACCAACGCAGAGAATAAATACCTGATGCTAATATAAAATATTCACATGTAATAACTATATGAGAGAACAGTTAAATATATGGCTCAAATATTAGATACATATATATCTGTCTAAAGATGAGAACTCAGGTTCAATGTCCATTCCTATGAAAATGGATCATGAGAGGTGTATCTTGAAGAAATACAAAATTTTGAATTCCAGATCATGCTCATAAAACATAAGGATGCTCTTCATTGAGCAGAAATTCACAATTCTATGTATTGGTGGTCTTGCTTTCAAGACCAAAAATGGAGGTCAGAAAACATAAATTGCTGGACCAACTAGCAGTATACAAACAAAGTCTTCTACTAAGCTACTTTGTAAATGTTACTTCCTGTCAACTTGCTTCACATCCTAGCAATAGGAATGTATTTAATATACATATGTGCTATCAGAATACAGATAGATAGATAGATAGATAGATAGATAGATAGATAGATAGACAGACAGACAGATACTTGATTTACATTTACCACTTTAACTTCCAAACAACTCAAAGGGGATTTTCCTCCCCAAGTCTGTTCCTCCATACCATTGACTGAAAACTGTCGCATTTCCTCAATTATTAATAATCATCACTGGTGTCTGGTGATGGGGCATCTTCACAAGACGAGAAGTGAAGGAAGAGTCAGAAAGAAAATGAAGACCTCGATGTGGTAGGGCAAGCTTGTAAACCCAGCACTAAGAGAGAGGGGTAAGAAGGATGCAGGGTTTGAGGCCAGTCTAGACTGCTCCTGAGATCCTTCTGGAATAGAAGATGAAGGGAAAGGGGGAGGGGAGGGGAGGGAAAGGAAAGAAAATGGGAATGATGGAGGAAAAAAAAAAGAGTAGAAAGACCGGAGAAGATGGGAAGAAAGGGGTGGGGAAGAAAAAGGAAGGAGGAAATGGTAGGGAGAGACAGAGAAGACAGGAGAGAGGAAGAGAGGAGAGGAAACAAGGATGATTAATTATAGGAAAGGATGGAAGAGGGGAGGAAGAAGATAGAGTGTGGAGAAGAGGAAAGGGGAGTTAAAATAAAATTCCTCATATGTAGCCACCCCCTCAAGCCCTGATAAGAGTCTCAACTGTAAGCCCCACAAAAGTAAATAGCTAGCCCACTTTTTTACTTTTATAAGGCTCGTTATCTCCCCTGCCAACCTCAGAACTCTATTCTGCTTATCTTCCCAGTCCTCCACCTGTACCTCTTTCACGTCACCATCCCTGCCTCTGGAGATGCTCTCTAAACTCATACCCTTTCAAACAAGACTTTCCTGAGCCTTTCCTGGGAGTCAAGTTCACTTCCACTCTCCCAGAAATGAAGATTTCTGGATTATGCCACTGCTTCCCAGCATGCAAAGTCACTTCTCTGACCCATTAACAGACATGGCAGACCCTTTGTTCTAACCAGAAATTCTGAACCAAACTTCATAGAGAAACAGTCTTACCCACGGTAGGTGGGTTCTAACTGCTGTGAGCATTTCTAGTCTTCAGATGCAGTTTGGAATTAGCCCTGATACTGGAGCACCAAAGATAATACATTTACCTACAGGAAAATTATGACAAATTTACACTCCCTTCAAAAAATATCACTCAAAATTCAGCTCTGGATAGTTTTTACTTGAATTGGAGCCTCCCTATTTGCAATGTCTGGGTCATCCTTACCATCTTTATCTTTCTGTGGGTCACCAGCTAAAGTTCAGTTATCATTAGTTGTCCTGAACTGCCAACACTTCCTCATGGGAAGGAACTCCTGACCACATCCACACAACCCCTAAAATCCTTTGAGTGGTTTTATCAGTTTCTTGTCTGCTCAAAACCAGGGCATCTTTTTTTTTTTTTTTTTAAACTAGGTCAAAACTACTTTTATTAAGATGTGTATATGGCAAAAACCCACCAGTCTTGGCAGTTGGAAACTCAGGCTTTAATCCTGGCTACGTGATTCTCCCCCTCAGTTGATTCTTGTCTATTTGTTTTTTTTTTTTTAAATTTCCATCTCCTTCCCTCCTCCTCCCCCTCCTCCCCTCCTTCCCCCCCCTCTCTCCCCTCCCTCTCCCCCCCTCCCTCCCCTCCCCTCCATCCACACCTCCCCTCCCTCCCTCCCAAGGCCAAGGAGCCATCAGGGTTCCCCACTCTATGCCAAGACCAAGGTCCTCCCAACTCCCCCCAGGTCCAGGAAGGTGATCGACCAAGCTGAGAAGGCTCCCACAGAGCCCGTCCATGAAGAACAATCAGAGCCCAGAGCCATTGTCCTTTGCTTCTCAGTCCGCCCCCGCCGTTGGCCACACTCAGAGAGACGGGTTTGGTCGCATGATCCATCAGTCCCATTCCAACTGGAGTTGGCGATCTCCCATTAGTTCTGTCCCACCATTTCCATGAGTGAACGCACCCCTCTCGCTCCTGACCCTCTCCCTCATGTTCTCGCTCCTTCCGCTCCTCATCGGGACCTTGGGAGCTCAGTCCAGTCAGGGCATCTTTTGAAAAGACTACTTTCCCAGCCAGCGACCCTTTCTAGAAAGGACCTGGCTTCTCCCTTCCACAAACTACTAGCTGATTCAGTGATGAACTTGTTACTAGATTAATCCATTGATTTCATTAGCACCCTTGAGATCCAGTCTTCTCCCAGCAACACTGCCCACTGGGCGCCAAACAGGAACCAAGCCTTCAACACATCAACACCTGAGGATAAGTCAGATTCTCACTGTGATGCTGCAGAACCCTTTTTCTCCTTGATGCTCTTTCTATACAAATCTAAGGTCTGTACCTTGGTCCTGCTTGCCAGCTCAAGAACTTTACAGGATTTTTGATCTTAAAACATTAAAAAATAACCTCCAAAACACCCCCCTTTTGTTTTGTTTCAAGATAGGATGTCTCTGTGTAGCACTGGCTGTCCTGGAATTCTCTCTGTAGACTAAGCTGACCTTAAACTTAGTGATCCCCCTGCCTTTGCCTCCAGAATTCTAGGATTAAAAGCATGCACCACCACCACCTGGCAGCCAAAACACTCCCTTGATGCCATGTCTTCTAGGTTAGTCTTCCATTGTCTTCAGAAGTCCTAGCAAGCATTATGCATCTCTTACCTCTGTGTCCTTATGTATGAGTCTCTCCTGAGTGGTTCCCACTGGCTTTCCCTCGCACCAGTTCACAGAAACAACACTTGTCAAGACCGTGTCCACTCACTGTCTCAGCTACTTCCTTCCTTCTTTCACAAACCCTACTTGGCTTTCAAAATACCATGCTTTCTTTTGTTGTTTTATTGTTTTTTCCACCCCAGAAGTCACTCTTAAGACTCCTTACCTTCCAGTTCCATCCTCTTTTCTTAAATGCTTCCATCTAGTCCTGTGCATTTAAATAGTAACTCTGAGCTAAAGGCTTCCAAAATTTGCAGTGGTAACATTATCCAGCCACTAGATTAGCAGTTGCTTTGTTTTGATATCCTATAGGCTTCTCTGGGTTAAGAACAAAGATGACTTCATAACGTCTCACCTTAGTTTCTAGTTAACCCTGGCTAGGCCTTTGTCAGTTCAACAAATTGTGTGACTTACCAGCTAGTCCCTCAGGCTAAATTCAGCCAGCCATCCTTAGTAACACACTCTCTCTTGTACAAAAGGAGATGGTATTTGGCCTAGCACGTAAAATAGATTTCAAACTTGACCATATCTCAACCATATGAGCACACACATGTGTATGCTCTGCTTATTTCTGGGGTGGCATCTGGTACCCAGTACCTAGTTACAAGCCATGTGCAAAGGCAACATTTAAGGTTGAGGCCTCAGGTGTGAATCGGTTACCACCTCTAACACTACATGAAAAGCATAATATACTCTTTCACTTCCATTTCTTGCTTTGATGTCAATATGTATGCAAAAGAAGATCCATTTTAATACCTTAGAAGAGCTAATGTGCTTTTTAAGCTCAACAGAGGGGATAAGCTGGCTCAGCAGCTCAGAAGACTCACGCTTGCTCCAGTTCCAGCAAATGCACTTGTGTTTACGTCACAGCAATGGTGCATCCCCTAAATGCACGCGCAGAGCTCCTGTGATAAGCGTGACACAAGACTGATTATCATGACGGATGTTATTTCCATGAGGGGACAAAAGTCTCGACTACAGTAGGGTTTTGGGGTCAGTAAAAATAACTGTTAATAATGGAGAATTAGGCATGCATGTTTATTTTCTCTTGTTTGTTGTTATCATTACTTTTCTAGAAAATAGGTTTTAATAATTTTAGAAAGAAAATTTATTTAAAAAAAACTATCCAGAGATATCATACAAGGAATTCTCTAAACAAAGAAATTTTAGGCAATGGCTTCTTGTTTTTAAAACATAAAAATATCAAGATACAGGAAAAATTATACTAATATGCTGATTAAAAGGAGTACTTTATGAAGCTTACTTGGTTTTGGTATGGTTGATTGTGTTGAGTCTTTCCACAACAATAAGAGAATGGGGAAAAGGAAACACATTTGAGGAAGTGCCTCCCTGACTCTCATGCTGTGCTACAGAGTCCCTTGACTTAATAAGTGCTTGTTAAATCTGACAACAGAGGTTTTAAACATGGGTAAGTGTCCAAATCAAGAAAAGGGTCTAGGTTTTAAATGCTAATGCTTCAAATGTATTTTTACAGGAAAACATAGCACAAATTTTGTCAGCCGCTATGATCCCCGATTTAATAGTTGGATCCAACTTCCACCCATGCAAGAAAGGTAAGTGCTTATTTCTTCTGTTGGAGACTTGTAGGAATGCTGCACAGAATCGTGGGTAAGGAACACTGGACAGAGTCCATGAAAGACACAAGGCAAAGTACCAACCTTGGTACCCAAGTTACATTGCTAACATTATCAATGCAAATAAAAAAAGAATGTCATTTTTCTGTCCTAACACAGGGAGAGAAATTATGCAGCCTAACTTCTTTGACCTTAATGATCACATTTTGGAAAAGACTGCCTAACCACCGGTTGTATGGTTATTATCAATAGTAATACATGTGAGTCCTCAAAACACAGAATGCCACCCTCACAGTAGTCTGCATGTCAATGCAAAAGCTTTTATATTAAATATTGAAGTATTCAATATTAGCTTTAGTATGTAACATTAAAACTTGAGGTTTAACATTTAAATATATCTTTAAGTTTAATATTGCAAGAATTTAGGTCATTTATATGTGCCTCTTCAAAAACAGGTCATTTATTAGCTTTAAAAAATAGTCCTAGCCAGCCATGGAAGATGAAGGCAAGAAGATCAGGAAGCTCAAGGCCTATCTGAGTCACATGAGACCCTGTCCCCCAAAACAAAACAAAAAACTGCCATCCCATTTTTTTCATACATAGTCTGTTTGCTCGAGTCTCTTAGCTACCAAAGGGCAATATGGGTAGTGCATAGATAGATATTTTCTTTTTTTCTAGCTGTATTCAATCATAATGCCACCATGTTTTTGTACACATATGATAATGTATGTGTATGTAAGATGACTCCTTTGACATCCTTTTAAGTAAATTGTCCATTAAGATATCAATAAACTACAACTTACATCCTCCTCATCATCAAGAATTAGAGAAGAAGCCATCGGCTGTGTTTTTCTTCCCTGTTCAGAAAATGAACTCCCTTCACATCTGTTTTATTATTCAAGCAGATTGCAGTGAGATCAAATTAGATCCTTAGCATAAATGTCATATTAAAAGAAATCATCATGAAATAGCATATATTCTAAAATGGGATTTCTACAGCAAGACAGTATAAATCTATTTTAAATGTATTAAGAAGATCAATATCTTCCCACCCCACATACATGAATTAAAACTCTCTTAGATGGGCACAGAAGCATGTGTTTACAATCCCAGCACTCAGAAGCCGGATGCAGGAGGATCACAACTTGGAGGCCAGCCTGGACTGCCCTGTGAGACCCTGTCTCCAATAAGTAAATAATCCTCTAAAATAATAAGATAAAAATGAGACTCTTTGAGGAGACTTCACATTATAAATTTAAAATATCTAGACAGTATGTCAAACACCATGGGCTCATTTAAGAAAATCTCTCACTCTCTCCACTGTACCTCAAGAAATATTACCAAGTCAGTCCACAACCTAACAAACTTCCTGAGCCACAAGCCTCCTGCTGTCTTTCTCCAGAACACTCCATCCCTTTTTTTGGGGGTGAGTTTCTGGTGACTGTTACTGAAACTGTCTTACTTTGCCCTTAAAAAAAAAACATTTTCTAAAAAGTTTTATTTACAAAAGAATTGTCACCACATGTTTGAGATGTCATTCTCTCGTCACCACCATCCCGTTTACTGGGGGCTATACACCATGATAATTAACCTTCATGCCTTCAGCTTGGGAAGCATAGCTCACGTCGCGGTCAATTATCTCACCATAGAGCCCCTAAGGATGGAAAGTATTGCTACAAAACCTAATTAGTAATTTTTTTTAGAATGTGTATTGTTTACTTGATAGTCCATAATGACTTCCTCTGAGGCAGGGTGGCCTATCATGGCACGGTCCTACTTAGATAATTTTTAGCAGCTCATTGGCCTGACAAAAAGACCTGCCATGGTCTGTCGCCGCCTGGCAGCCACCGTTGACAGGACGGACTGTTTAGTGTTTCTCACGAAGTCATTATGGTATATCATGTCATGTCCTCGGTAAAAGAAGTTTTCTTTCTTTTTTTTTTCTTTCTTCCTTTTTTATTTTAAGACGTAGAACAATCAACCCAATACAACAAATAACTCCCTTCCAAGCAGAGTGGGAAAAAGCAGACCTCACCCAGTGGCCTTCTAGCACGTTTCTACTGTAGGATGACTGACCCAGGCAGCCATCCTCCACCCAAATGAGCGTGCCTTCTTTCAGTGCCAGGCTTCCATTCAGAACACCAATGGGCACTGGTGCTCTGAGTGATGGTTAAACATAGGAGGAAGAAACCCAAGATAGATGAGAAACTCAAGACCAGAGATACTTATTGAAACATTTAAGTTAATTTTATAAGACATAGATCATGAATCAAGCCAGCAGTTCCTCGTCTACCTGTTCCTATTATTTCTCTGCCAAACTGCTGAGACATTCTTATACTGAGAAGTTACCAGACTGATTGAGAATAAGAGAAATGTGTTGTAAGTCATCTCAGGGGTTAATCACCCTTACAGATCTGGGAACAGATTCCTAGGTTCTTTTACCTAATCAGATCTTCCAGCGGAGCCTACTAAAGCTGCTGAGTGCCCTTTCTGTTCAGCAGGGAGTTGGACATATAACCTCTAGGCTTATTCAACCATGGGTGAGCTCATAAATTCCATGATTTCCAGCTATGAATTTACAAACAAAATATTGAATGGAAATACAATTTTAAATGTACACAATGGAAGTCAATGACTGCTTTCCCCCCAGAATCCTCTAATAGCCAATAGTTCAGCAAGGAAGAATAAAACCCTATAAGCCCCTTCATCTTCATGTTTTGCTGATGACAGGTCCACTGGGGTACCCACAAGTGAGCCCACTAGGCTCCAGTGAGCAGCTACAAACCCAAGCTCACATGGAGAGCCCTGGTTAAACCCAGTGAGTCACAAAACAACACAAAAGGATGTGAAGCTAGGAAAGGGATTTTACAGAGGAGGGTGTTGAGGATGGGAGATTGGTGAGGGGAGGGGTAAGAGAAACCCAAAGCATGGAATTACACATGCATGGAATTGTCAATGGATACATTTAATAAGAAATATAGTAATAACAATGGATGCTGGTTGTAACTGGACGTTTCTTGATCTGCCTGGTCCCACAGCCGCTTTTAAAATAACCACTCAGAGGCTCAATATTAATTATGTAGTATTTGGCCTATTATCTCATGCTTATTTTTAACTAGCTCTTACAACTTAAATTAACCCATTTCTATTAGCTTATATTTTATCGCAAGGCTCATGGTTTGTTACCTCATATCTTGCTTCTCCAGCATCTGCTGGTGTCTCCCTTGATTCTGCCTTCTTTCTCCCTATATTCAATTTATCTTTCCTGCCAAGCTATATTCTGCCCTCTCTGAAATCCTAGTATAAATGGGAGTGGTTCTGTCTCTAGGAATCCTCAGACTGAATGGAGTCTCTACAAAACCACAGACGAATGCTGAGCTACTGTCTCTTCTCGTCCTGTATTCCTTTCTCCACCCAGCTATATCACTTCCTATCTCCACCTCCCTAGTGCTGGGGTTAAAAGTGTGCACTACCACCACTTGGCTCTGTTTCTCTTTTAGACTGATTTAATTTTGTGTAGCCCAGGGTGGCCTTGAACTCAAAGAGATCCATCTACCTCTGTCTTCCGAGTCATGGGATTAAAGCTGTGTACCATCACTGCCTCGCTTCTATGGCTAATTAGTGTGGCAAGCTCCTCAATCTGGTCTTCAGGCAACCTTTATTTGTTAAAGCACAAACAAAATATCATCATACCTGATGAACTATTTTGGTTTTATGATTTAAGATTTGATTCTGCAGCAAGAGAGGAAAGAATTGAAAACTTTAGAACAAGAAAAATGCTTTGATAACTTCTGTCTTTAAAGTAAAATAGCCACTTCATATTTTGTAATAAAGAAGCATTTTTACCCCTTAGCCAGTCTAAAATATGAGGACAAAAGTTTTGGGAGCAACAACAGCCCTCTGTTTCATTGGCTGAGAAGCTAGAAGCTAACATGCCCAAAATATTCCCCAACTTAAGTACTATCAGAGAATCTGTGGGAGACAATATTCAGCTTGAAAAAAATCTGGTTTTTAACTTGATGATGTAAGTCAGCAATTCAAACTAGGTTAAGGTTACAGCAAGTTAGTAGTACACTTCAGAATAAATACAATTTAATGCAGCTAGATGATCGATATGTAGATATATAAATAAGTGGATGATAAATAAGTGATAGAAAAATGATAGATGACCGATATATAAGTGATATAGCTGGAGATAGATAGATAGATAGATAGATAGATAGATAGATAGATGATAGACAGACAGATAGACAGAGAGACAGAGAGACAATATATAAATAGATAGAGATGGGGTATTGATAGATTACCCTGAAAGTTAAAACGACTTTTAAAGATCTTACAATAAGCAGGGTTTAAAGTGTATTTGTAAAAGTTAGTAGTTAGCTTTTGTAATCTTATCTCAAAAAATTTGCTAATTATTGCTCCTGGCAGTGAGAGCAAGGAGAAGTGAGAGGAGGAAGAAATGAACAATTTTAACTTACAACAAAGTGATTCCACTAAGGAATGTTTAGTAGTCTTAATTTACTCCCCCACAGCCCCTCCCCAAAAAGGATCACAAGCCAAGTGTGTCTTTCTATGGAGAGGCGGGGAAAGTCTAGTCTGGTAAACTTTGAGCCTGTTGCAGGTATTCAGTGTGGACAGACCACCAAGCCCTTGTTCTGTGATGCATTTCACGGACACACAAGTTGGCCATAAGAGGGGATCTGGGGTGACTCACCGTCATGGCAGAAGGGATTTCTACCTAAAAACAGCATTTTGAATAAAGAGGTGAAACCTGCTGTTTTTTCCAATTTAGACCCTAAATCCAGGGTGTGGGGGGTGTTGGGAGTACAGGTGGATCATCAGAGAGGGTCTTACTACCTGAAACAAACCAGTTCTGACAGGTTGACTTGGTGTCAGAGGGCAAGGACCCAGATCAGAGAAAAAGAAGAAAACTGCAATGGAAACTAGAGAAGTGTTCAGACTGCCAAAAGAAGTGTCCTTGTTCTTCACACTCTCGACATTCTTCGTGACTCATGTCATCTTCTGGATCAGTACCGAGAACTCATGGTCTCACCTTCCACTCTGTGGTCCAACTCTACACCGACTCTTTACTGCAATTAGTGGTTGGGGACTAGTAACTTAAGATGTACTACATTTGTTTGATTAAATAAAATTAACCTGGAGTCAGGAGTCTGAGTCAGCAACGAGTTGACAGGAAGTAGTAGGGAGGAGCCGTGTGTAGCTAGGGTTCTCAAGTGGGGGCAGAGCAGAAGAGCATGCTGCTTTGGGGGAGCCTTGAACAAGGAGAGAAGGGGCAAGAAAAGAAGGGGCCGGCTACACAGCCACACAGTCAGACACAGAGGAAGAGTGAAAGTCAGATCACAGAAGTAAGAAATGGAGAAAGCCCAGAAACAAAAGGTGGACGGGATAATTTAAGTTAAGAAAAGCTGGCTAGAAATAAGCCAAGTTAAGGCCAGGCATTTATAAGAAGTAATGTCTCCATGCGTATTTATTTGGGAGCTGGGTAGCAAAGAGTAAAGAGAGGAAAACAACCAACTGCAATCAGTAAATGATCCTTCAGAGAGCTCCAAACCCGTCTCAGAACCATCTGAAAGAAGCACACTGACCTTTCTGTGTCCATGATTAAATGAGATGTGTGCCTTCTAAAGACCTGTGTCATTCTTTTCAACAAAACATTTTCAATTGCAAAGAAAAGAACATCAAATGATTTTGACAGATCATATTCATTAGAAAGCAATTGGAATCTGTTTATTCAAGTGGAAGGAGTCAGTGGACCAACTCTGTGAACCTTATTTTGCAACTTTTAAAATTTTAATTTTTACTTAGATGAGATTCTCTCTCTCTCTCTCTCTCTCTCTCTCTCTCTCTCTCTCTCTCTCTCTCTCTCTCTCTCTCTCTCTCTCTCTCTCTCACACACACACACACACACACACACAGTATTAAGGTTTCAGAATCCAAAAGGTAGCCTTCACTTTGGCTACCTTTAATTTTTTTGTTCCACTTTTCTCCTTCTAATTCCTCCCATTGCTACTGTTTTTCATGACCTTCCACAGCATGTGCATCTTTCAAAAATCTGGATGAGATGTAGAAAAGAGAACATGGTCAAAATATCAGCCTAAAATGATCAATAATGGCTATCAGGATGATGTAAGTCTGTCCCAAAAGTTGAACACAGTATCATCTCCGAACAACATTACAGTTAAATAGTGGTGAATCATCTGAGCAAATGTGACACTTTGGCCATCACTTCAGTATCACAAGCTGAGCTTCTGTAATCTGAAATTCATCCAATGTGATTGACATGTGACTTCAGATGACACGTTTACAGCAGAAAGAGAGAGACAGACAGACACACAGACACACAGACACACAGACAGACAGAGACAGAGAGACAGAGAGAAAGCACATTGAAAGCATTGTATAAAATCACCAGTATGGACATTCATAACCGGTAGAAGTGCTAAGAATCAATAACTGTGAGTGCCCAGCCATATAAATGACATCAGTAGCAACCTCCCACCCATCAGGGCTCAGGAAATACTGTTAAAGGCGGGGGACGGAGAAGACTGAGAACTGGAGGATGGGGAAGAGTACTGTGAAAATGCCTACCTTCTGAACATGGGGTGGCTGTTGCACATGCAAACTCACAGTAGCTGTAGTTATCTACTCAAGATCTGTACAAGATCAAGCCAGGTAAAATTCTAGTATGGATGGAGAGGGATTTCAAAGCCCAACCCTAGCTGAAGAGCTATTGGTAGTTGTCAGCTGGGAGAAGAGTCACTTTTTGTAGGCATGTATCCCATAGTCCAATGGATGGCCCCATACTCCTGCACTAATTCAATTCAGTAGATACTATAAAAAAGGATACTTTGTGCATGTAAGTACTTGCTTAAATATTGAATAAAAAGTAAGTGTATAAAGTTCATATAAAACGGAAATATATTTTGTGTTTATCTGGGTTCCTTTCCCATCTTCTCTGTATATTTTTAAATATGAAGATTCCTGATGTCCAAAACATTTCTGGTCCTAAACACTAATATTAGAACCTCAGATAATATTAGGAAGAGTTCATGAGAGCCAACTTTTAAAAACTTCTTATCCGGATAAAGATCACCTGACAGTTTCTGAGAACAAATAGTGGATGCTGATACAAGCTCATGAACATATCTGCACACACCCTATGCGAAGGTTCTCTTACTGTCCCCGTGTTACTGGAGAACAGTCTGAGGCTGATGGAAGATATGTGCCATGTCAAAGGTCACACACCTAGTAAATCACACCAGACAGTTGAGTTTTGTAAGTCACATCGTACGTCAAGATGTCATGCACTTTCCCCCAGGTTTTTCAGTACTGAATACACACAACCTTGTAAATTCCCAAATAATACAGAGGACCTGATAAAAATGTTTACCACTGTCCATATCATATTTGACACTGCACAAAAATCTTAGCGTCAATTTTTATAGAGTCTATTGATTAATCCAGTCTAAGTCGTGTCCTTCAGGGCCTTGACACTTAGCAATGATATTGATTCCATACTGGACTACATGGGTGCCATCCTGGTCATCATAGGTCTGTCCATCAAAACTCTGAATGTCTTAGACCTCTGAGCCTTTCATCTTTCTTACTTCTCACCTCTGACTAGTTTTATGTCTTCCATCTTCTTCCATTAACACAGTTTTTATCTCACTTCTTTTTATTTCTTCTCCTGAAAGTATATCTCCTTCCTAGATCACAGCCTACCTCACAGCAGGTCACCTATCCTTCCAGTGAATTCCATACACCTTGCCTTTGAAAGTATAGTGTGCAAACACTGTCAGCAGCCTTTCTTGAACAGAGAACTAGAAGCATTCAGAGGTCTTTTTAGAATCAATAACACAAGCTCCCTGGATGAAACTCCTGTAATCGCTGTTAGAAGAGTCAAATATATATGTTAAAAATCAAATATATAGAAACACTATACAAAGTTCACAAAAGTTATTCTATTTGCAGTTGTACTAGGAGGGGAAAAATGATAATTGAAGAGAAATTTTGATGATGCAGTTTTCTAATAAATTGGGAACAATGACCCTTGAAGGACCATAAAGAAAGTGAATGTCAAGATAATTTATTATTGTTACATTATCTACCTCATTTTTCACTGTGTCTTACTGAACTATGATATCCTTAGAAAGCACCAAATATCCCCAGCATTAATGAACATTTTATCAGTGTATCAAAAGCAAGAAGAGAAGAGCAGGCACAAAGCACTAGTGACTGTCTCCTTTCTTAGTATTTCAACATCAAAGGTGCTAACCTGGTGGAAAATGACTAGGCTTGCTGTGTAGGTTCTTGGATTTAGAAGGCAGATCAGTAATGGTCAAAGGTTTGCAGCCGTCTCTGGAGACACTCCCCCCTTTCACGGGCTGACTGAGTATCCCTTACCCATTGCAAAAGTGGTGTTCCATAGATTTACTGAGAGCTGTTCCTTCATTGTAGAAGAGCCAGTTTCTACGCATGCCGCTTGGACAAGCATTTATACGTGATTGGCGGGAGGAATGAAACCGGCTACCTGTCCAGTGTGGAGTGCTACAACCTCGACACCAACGAGTGGCGCTATGTGTCCTCTTTGCCTCAGCCTCTGGCAGCCCATGCAGGAGCAGTACACAATGGGAAAATATATATTTCAGGCAAGCCATTTCTCTATTTTTCTTTACAAAGCCATCATGCAAGGCACTTCCTTGACTCCGATGTGTCTGTCTTTCACAGGGGGTGTGCACAATGGAGAGTACGTGCCATGGTTGTATTGTTATGACCCCGTCATGGATGTCTGGGCCCGGAAACAAGACATGAACACAAAACGTGCCATCCACACATTGGCTGTGATGAATGACCGCTTATACGCAATTGGAGGGAATCATTTGAAAGGTGTTTTCTTGTTTGTTTGTTTGTTTGTTTGTTTGTTTGTTGGGGTTTTGTTTGGTTCTGTTCCTATTCCAGTAACATTTGCATCACACACTCTTTGCTTCAGGATTTCTTGTTAGATCATCATAGCTAACTATGTAAAAAACATGTTGACCAATTACAATCTACTGTGTGCAAATTAACAGTACCCTGGAGCGAGCATTTATTGTGTTTTAATTCTGCAGCTAGGATTATGTTTAAGTTACCATACGCATTAAAGAAATGAATAATGATGTCTAAGGGGAAGAAATGAGACCATTAATATCTGAAAAAGCACAATTTGTCGTAACAGGGAAACCAGTGAAATAAATTATCCCTTATCTCCAAAGTTGTAGTAATGAATTGTCCTCCAGAAAATTGTTTTTTGCTGCAATCATAAAGAACTGTTCTCACAGGTTCAGAGAGCTAATGTATGGATTTTTTTTTCTTAAAGCAAAAATGTGGTATCTAAATTTAGAATTATTTCTTTTAAGTATTGAATATCAAATGATCTACAATTCTCAAATGGAATTGCTTTTTTTATATAATTTAAGGCACTTTAAAACCTGTTCTTAGCTGCTTTCCTTCCCTGGATACGTTTATAACTGAGACCTTTTATGATGCACACAGAAGCATGGACAGACATGCATCAGAAGCAGGGGGTCGAGGTTGTAGTTCAGTTAGTAGTGTTTGCCTAGTATTCATAAGGCCCTGGGCTCAATCTTGCGGGTGTGTATGGCACTGCCTTTGGTGGGAAGCAGATTTGCCTCACCTGCTTTGGACCTCAGTTTCCTTGTCTCAAAAATTAAGAAACTGCTCTGAATTGTACTCTACAATCTCCGCCAGCTCCTGAGTGTGACAGAAGCAGGCATACCTGTGGCATCAATAGGAAAATCAGTGTGCTCACTTATCTGACTGCAGTATATGAATCCAAAAGTAGGTTAGACATGGGAAGTTTTTCTAATCCGTATTTACATATACATTTAATGCAAATCGCACAGGCTAACTTTGATATCTATATTTCAAATTCAACGTTCAGCCAAAAAAATAATGACCTAGTGTGGGCTTCCTGCTCCTCTTCGTGCCCCTCGCCCCCACAATAGCAGAGGACTCTGTCTCCCTCTGCACATGGTTCTTTTCTTTTTGCTCCTTTCAATTTCAATGCCCTTTTTATTCCCTCACCTCAGTGTTCTCGACTAATTTTGTGGCTCTCAAAATAAAGCAAGTTTCATTTCATTCTCATAAGACTTTATCTATGTCTTAATGACTCTTATATTCCAGATTATATTTGGACAGGGAGATTGCACACTAACAGTCTAAGTAAGAAAAAGTGTGACTGTGCACGCATGAGCATGGGCAGACATGCATCAGAAGCATGTGACTGTGCACACAGAAGCATGGACAGACATGCATCAGAAGCAGGGGGCCGAGGTTGTAGTTCAGTTGGTAGTGTTTGCCTAGTATTCATAAGGCCCTGGGCTCAAGGGCTAGCATCCCAGAAAATGGGCATGGGATTTGATTTACACCTATAATCTCAGCACTGAGTAGGCAGAGGCAGAGGAATCAGAAGGTTAGGATCATCCTTAACTACACACCAAGTTTGAGGCCAGTCTGGTCTACATGAGACCCTGTGTTTATTGTATTATTTAAATATAAATAACAATTATATGTGTATATAGTTTCAGGAGTCATAAAGACAAAGGAAGGTTATAGTTTGAGTCCTGCTTTAAAATAAATGAAATGCTGTGTCATCCCGCTCAACACATACACTACATCATATCTGTAAAGGAGGGGTACTGACCTGGTCATTTGTAAGACTTGTACTCCGCATCTATAGTACGTATGGAAGGAGGGACAGAGAAGGCACACATGCCCCTGGCATTGCCTTAGAACCTCAGAATCTAAAGTCCTTCCCATATGCTCATTTTAACCAGAGGGAGAATTGGCAGTGGGCATGTTGCTCTACTGTAAGACACCAATATGCGTCATTGTGTATAAGCAGCAAGTGGCCTGAAACGGCCTGTCTGCTTTCTCAGGAAGGAAACTTGCTCCTTGGAACTTGTCTTCCTAACTATGACTGAAGAATCTGGATATTAGTTAATGTATGCCTATCATTAGTTAATGTATGTCTATGAGCTAGAAAACAGCCATAGCATGCATTTAAGTAAACAAAGTATCATTTGAACAGCCCCCTCTTTCTTCTATGTAGCCCAGGCTGGCTTTGAAACCACGATTCCCCACCCCCATCTCAGTTTCATGAATGATGAGGTTACAGCCATGTGCTCCCCCCTTCTACCTCTCAGATTTTTTTCACAGTTGGGTTTGTAACAAGGTCGCCAAGAACAATGTAGGTTCTGGACTCTTCTGAAGGAGCCCTGCCTTTAGTACAGGGATTAAAAAGCCTCAGTGGAACCTTCATGGTCACCTAGCAGATCCTGTCTCAAAAGACAAAGTGGGTAGGACCTGAAGAATATTATCTGAGGTTAACTCCTAGCCAACACAGACTCTCTCTTTCTCTCTCTGTCTTTCTTTCCTTCTTTCTTTCCTTCTTCCTTTCTATCTTTCTTTCTTTCTTTCTTTCTTTCTTTCGTTCGTTTGTTCTTTCTCTCTCACACACACACTCACATACATACACACACATATAAACATACATATACACACATACATGCTCTCTCACACACATAAACATACATGCACACACATTCTCATATACACACATATACATACACACACAAACATACATACACACGCATACTCATGTACACATACACACACACTCACACAAACATACATACATACACATTCACACATATACACACAAACATACATACACACATTCATACACACACACACACACACACACACACACACACAGGAGAGCAGAGAGGCAGCAGAGAGGAAGAAGACTCTCAAAGCTTAGAGCCCCAACTCCAAACCTTGACCCTTGAAAAAGTCTCTGCTCATCATTGAAGTTGTTTATATGTATTCAAATTCTAGGAAAGGCTTAAGATCCCAAACAATGAATTTTAGTTGACTGAACCATTTTGAGAGAGTTAAATATTCAAGAAAAGCAATATGGTTCGGCCTATAGATGTCTGAGTTCTGATGCCCATTCCTCTGTATGCTGATGCCACCTTCAAAACAAAACAAACAGACATGGGTGCTTGTAAAGCTAGTTGTGCTGACCGTTGTTGTCTTAAATCTTTCAAATCAATGTATAATAAATCATTTTAATAGGGTCTGCCCCCATGCAATCAACCTTGTGATACCTACTTGAGCATTCTTGATTGAGCTAATTCCAAACACCAAAAGTCTGTTGGAGTCTTTGGATTTTTTTTGTTTGTTTGTTTTTGTTTTTATAGAAATTTCTGACATGTCTCCCAATTTCACTAATAAAATTATGCATTTGTGTCTTCAAAGACACAACAGTTGACTTCTTAGCTGCAGCCCTCCTCGTTTTAAAAGGACTGTGGGAGTCACTCTTTTCCTCCATGCTTGCCTTTGCCTGTCACCTAGGTTTCTCCCACCTTGACGTCATGCTTGTGGAGTGCTATGACCCAAAAGGTGACCAGTGGAACATTCTCCAGACCCCCATCTTGGAGGGTCGCAGTGGCCCCGGCTGTGCGGTGCTTGATGACAGTATTTATCTGGTGGGGGGCTACAGCTGGAGTATGGTACGTGTCTGTGTGTCTCTCCTCCCCCTGTGTGTGCTCGTTTCTGCTAGTTTCCCCCAGCTGTGTTATCACCCTGCATGTTCCCTTTAGGAATATCAGGTCTGTGTGCAGCCGCAAACTCTGTAAGCAGGAAGACAGAACTGGTAGGGTGCAGTAGAAATGACTTGTTAGCCCATCCACTGTCCCCAACAGGTCTTCCATCTCCAGCTTACTCTTATACCCATGTGTTTGTAATTCTGCTTTCCAACTCCAAGTCAAAGTGAAATTATTTTTCAAATGTCCTGTAGACATTCAATAAGACAATCTGAAAAGCTTCTGACCAGAAGGAGCAAAACATGGAAATTAATTCTTCAGTGTCTGTAAGGGGGCATTAATTTGCTTTTCACTCATGAAAATTTCCAAACATAAGCAAAAATTAAAATGATGGGCGACCTTTCTTTCCCCATCATCAGTGCCACGATCCATCAATAGACTTTTCCTTTTAAGTTTAACTGAAAAAAATTGAAGCAAATACTAAATGTCATATTTCTAAAGGTCTCAATATTTATCTTTCAAAAAAGTTATTCTTTTATACTATCATTTTATCACGCACTGCATGTCCGATTCAAACTCAAAATTTCCCTATTGGTTTACAAAAAAAAGTTGTATTTTTCCAATCAAAACAGATTAAGATACAGTAAGTCTGACACATATTTGGTTGTTGTGTCCTGTAGAGCACTCTCGTCTAGAACATTTCCTCTGCCCCACTTTGTGTTCCCTGACTTGTTGACAAGTCACTTCATTGTTAACCAGAATATCCTACATTGTGGGACTAACAAGCTCCTTGTGTTGTCATTTAGAACAGTTCCTCAGACTAGACTTAGTCAGGAGTTGATTAGGCTCAAGCTTTTTATTATTTATTCACTTTTTTATTTTGGGTTTATGCTAATTTGTCAATAAAAGGAAGAAAAGAAAGTTCAGTATTGCAAAGTAGACTATGTGTTTAGATTATGTCAAATCAGGAGAGACCTAGGGCCTAGGAGTCAGTTTCATTACACTCACAGTGGATGACTGTTTCTGTATTGCCTTATTGATCTATGCTAGCTTTATAAGATCAACTTGGAGTTTTAATAACTTTTTTATTTATTTTGCATCCAACAGGCTTATGATACAAAGTTTTGAGGAACTTTTTAAAAATAATTATATAATTATTAGTATAATTATATATAATTATTAATATAATCATATATTAATATAATTATTGAAGGCAACTATGAGTTGATGCATAAACCTAGACTTTCACACATGTGCCTGTTGTCTGGAGCCAATTGTTGACTACAAGTGTAGAGATGCAGTCAAGCAGACCTTAAGAATGTACATTCAGAAAATACCACGAGTTTTGTTGGGGTTTTTGATGTGTTTCCTATGATTTAATTAGGCAAGGAAATTTTCACTCAAGCATTAGCCTTAAAGTTGACAAAGGCACCAAAATTAAAGTCGTTGTCCATTTTCTGTGTGGCCTCTTGAAAATAAATGAGCCAATGTGCAAAGATGTTTTCAGCCTACTTTAAAATGCTTTGCTACCTTGGCTTACATTCTCCACAGTAAAAAATAAAAATAAAAACAAAGAAATGAAGCCACAGGCTAACATTGATTGACTTCGACTATTTAAATAATAATGTATATCTTTTTTTTTCTTTAATTCAAACCTACTGGAAAATTCCTATTTTGGAGCCAATTATTAGAAGTGATCATTGAGCACTAAAGATGTTCTAGGTATTTATTTGAGTTTGATCACTACCTGTCACTAGGTAGATAGCTTAGACAGTAAGGTCCCATTTTGTCTGCATCAAGATCTCAGCTTAATCTCCAGAACCCTCATAAAAACAAAAACTCTAGATGTGATGACTTGTGATTTTAGTTTAAGCATTGGGAAGATAGTCAAAGCAGACATCAACCTACTTGACAAGTTCCAAACTCAGGAGAGATCCTGTCTTGAAAAGTGGATACTTGAGCGAAGAAACACCGGAGTTTGTCTCTGTCCTCCGCTAACACATGCTCACTAGCACACACATACATGCTCCTGAACACACGCGCGCGCGCGCGCGCGCGCGCGCGCACACACACACACACACACCTACACGATTTTGAAATATCAGCTTCAAATATTTCCTTGGAACACAACAGTTTAAAACCCATTGAGATCATTTGAAATGCTTTAGGCTGAGCAGAGAGTTGGCCTTCCCAGTAAAGCTGTGAAGAATGGCATAGCAATCACTGCTCTAGTGCCTCCCCTAAGTACTCCCTGCTCTGCCGTTCCAGGGTGCCTACAAGTCGTCTACAATCTGCTACTGTCCAGAAAAGGGAACCTGGACTGAACTAGAAGGCGATGTGGCTGAACCCCTGGCAGGCCCAGCCTGTGCAACAGTCATCTTACCAGCCTGTGTACCCTATAACAAATAACAGCAGGAAATCCTGGCACAATGCCACATCTAGGATGCAGCGGCAGGTGACGCTGCTGCCCCTCGGGAACCATGCATTCCAATGGTACAACTGCCAAAAGCCACCTTTGCTTTCTGAATGACAAGTCACTAAGGGAGAAAGAGACCTGTTCTTGAACAGACTGTGGTCTGCAAATCAGTTTGTTGCAGTGACAACCTCTTCCATATCAGACTGGTTTCCATTTGTCCCACCTCTACACAAACTCCCGTGGAGCTAAACTTTCAAAGAGAAAGAAACCACAGAAGACTGGCCCCAGAGATCTAAGATCCGTATTGTGCATTGTGTCCTAACTGCATGTGATAGGCGTGGACATTTGGAGGATATTTTGTACATGAATGATTCAAAATCTGACCCACCAGAATGCTTACCCTGCATTCCAGAAATTGCCACTTAATTCTGCACTTGTAACGCTTGGCTTCTTCACCCACTCCATAGGTAACACAGCAACCGAGAACCCCAGAAGATGGAAGCTGGGCATCTTTGTTTCTACACAATCATAGTTTGTATTCCTTATAGCTCCTTAGGAGATCAGGGAAAAGTCAGCTGTTGGTCTCATTAGCAATTGTTCTCTGCCAGAGTCTTAATTTCATGACTTTTATTGTCCTTGAAAATGAAAACAAAGCACATTCAGTTGTTTTTCAGCTCCCAGAATCTTGTGATTCCTCATTTCTTACAGCATTTTATGTAGTGAACATAAGGACAATTTGCCTCAAAAGATAAGACCAACAAACTCCATCATAGAATATTTCAGAAATTCTGTTGCATAACAAGTTGTCCCAAATTTATTCCTTAATAAAAGCTGACAAATCACTTTCAGGAATTCAGGCATACAAGAAAAACTTTCTCTTGAGAAAGATCCCAATTATCTTTCTGAATCTTAAAATACATGACCTTCAGCTGAAGAGATTGCTCAGTGGTTAAGAGCACTTACTTCCCAGGCAGAGGACCTGGGTTTGGTTCCCAGCACCCACACAGTGGCTTACAACCATCCATAACTCCAGTTCCAGGGCAGCATCGCACCAGGTATGCATGCAGCACACTTACATACTTATAAACAAAACACTTGTACATGTGAAATAAAAATAAATGAATATTTTAAAATAATTATTAAAAAAACCTTGCAAACTCACAATACCTGACAGTACATTTCCTTACCTTTGGCTGGCTTCAGATACTCAGTTCTCATTATTCCTCAGTTCGTCAGCAGAGATGCCTGCACTGGGTTCAGTGAGAATTGATGCTTGTCTTTAGGAACTCAAAAAGATCAAGAGAGCATGACACGGTCTCTTTGTGGCCAATCAGAGAAGCAAAACTAGCAGAAACATGAATTTGACTTTCAAGCTCATCTGAGTTTGAGCAACAACTGGCGCTGACAAGCGCCTAAATATTTTTTTAATCACAAAGAAGTGTTGGACCCCTTCAACAAGTGTGATATTCAAAATGCCAAGTAAAGGAAACCACAGATGAGAACAAATGCCCTCACGGTAGCTTTCATGAGCACCTCAACATGGCTGGGCACGCCAGAATCCAACAATGTTTCTACAGAAAAGTGCAATCTTTGTTGTTTTTGTATTTATTTGTATGTTCAGATCCAAAGGATCCGTTGTAAAAATATATATGTGAATATATATATATACATAACTAGTGCAATCAGCTTTCTTTTTTTTCCTTGAAAACATACGAATACATAAGGAAAGACAGTAAGAGCGTGGGAAACACCCACCAGCATCCTGAAGAGCACGTGCCATTTCAGAAACTGTATTCTCAACCATCGTTGTATCTTCCAAACATCATTTCTACAAGGGTTTCAGCTTTCCTTAGGTTTCTTCTTCACTTTATTTTTTTCACTAGCTGATTTAAATAAAAGCATTTATGAAAACTCTATGTAATGCTTTCTCTGTATTTCAGAGAGATACAAACTTCCAGAAGTGAAAAGTGAATAAAGTCACAAAGAATGTAAATTTTGTACAGCACTAGAATGTAAATGACGCTTGCTTGGAAGGGGAAAGTTTAAATAAAACTTTATGTACAATTTCTCTGTCTCACATACACCTCCTTATACAGCATATATATCAACTGGATTGTTTCAAGGTTTATAATATGTAAACGCCTAAATATTTTTATTCTACAGATAGTCTTTGCAGGTCGGTTTCACTTTCTCATAGTATGTAAAAACATGCCATAGACAACATGAAAACATTATGAAATGGTTCTAGAAAAATGGCTGTGAACTGAAAATTCTATAAGTGAATCTAAGTTTTCTATCACAAGTACATTACATTAAGGCAGAAATTATTCAAGACTGAATAACTAAATGTATATGGGAATTTTTATAAACACCTTAGTAACCAGCAGAAACAGCTGTATTCCTAAAGAATAGCAGGAGCCCATATTTAATTAAATCAGTTATAGAAATGCAAAGTGGTTGATTTCCCTTTAAAGCAAGTCTAAAAAAGAAGTTGTGCACAGAAATTAGAGCATCCGTGGGTAAGAGAGAGGGAAGTGAGACCTGCAGCTAAGAGGAGCAACAGGATCGTGATCCTAGTGTGTTTCCTATTGCTATGACAAACACTGACCAAAAGCAACTTGGGGAGAATGGAGTTCATTTGGCTTCCTCTCCCACATCACAGAGAAGTCAGGGGAGGAAATTAAGGTAGGAACCTGGGGGCAGAAACTGAGGCCATGGAGTAGTGCTATTTTACTGGCTTGTTCCTTGTGTCTTCTATAACCCAGAACCACCTGTCCAGGGGCAGTACTGCTCATAGTGGACTGGGCCCTCCTGCATCAATCGTTAATCAAGAAATTGCCCAA
Organism: Arvicola amphibius; assembly: GCF_903992535.2. Classification (NCBI taxonomy): domain Eukaryota; kingdom Metazoa; phylum Chordata; class Mammalia; order Rodentia; family Cricetidae; genus Arvicola; species Arvicola amphibius. The sequence continues at coordinate 99,366,283 of NC_052051.1, read as the reverse complement.
CGGAGTTACCCATGGACCTCTTTTGGAGGCATTCTCTCAGTTAAGACAGCTTCTTTGCCGCTATGTCTAGGTTTGTTTCAAGCTGACACAACCCAGCTATCTAGTACAGCCACCTCCTGGCAAAGAATGATGCAAAATCGGGACCTAGCATCTGAAGCCTGCAAGCTGGGAAGAACTGACTCTTGACATTTTCCAGACCATTGTTCAAACCAGTAAATTCCCGAAAGACTCACGACCTTCCATAGTGGTTCCTGAAAACAAGAGCAATGGACTTCTACTTCCTTCCCCTGCATCTTCTCCCCGTATACTGAAAACAAAAATCCCTCTTGAATGCAGCTTCCAATGGCATCTTGCAAGCCAAGCAGAAAAGTGGGGCTTCTTCCAAATACAGGGAGACCAACTTTCACCAGCAGTTGAGGGCATGCTTGTCTTTTTCATAACCTTAAGGAACCAATGAGTTTGAGTCTACATGTAGATTGCATCGTTTAACTCTGACATGTAGTTATCCAATACTTGATCACATCTGAGGTAAGAAAAGAAGACTTTCTGAAGAAAAAAATACATCCTTTCCAGGACATTCTCCTAACTGGTAAAAGTTAGTGGGATAGGATCAGGGAGTGCATTTCTCACTGAGTAAGCTGTCTGTCACCTTAAAGTCGGGATTTGTTCTCTCCAGAATGATCTTTCCCCAGTTGTCTGACCCTTGTCAATATGGTGAGTATTAGTATGTACTATTGATATCCCAGACGGCATTATTGGGAATGTCACACTTCCAATTGAACTGTATTCTTTATGTCAAAATATAGGTGCTTCTCAGGTGACAGTGTGCTCATGTTCTGCCAAAGATTGTAGGTTGAAAATATTGTAAATTGAAAGTGTGTCTCATTTACCTTACTGCATATCCTAGTAATACAATGCATTGTTAGAAAATCACCTAAATGACCATGGCTCACTACCAGTACCCAGCATCATTTTAAAAAGTTTTACTATGTATCACTAATATGAAGAAAAGATCAAAAGTCAAAATTTGAAGTATAGTTTGTTTGCTTTCTGAACACATCTTGCCTTTACACTACCTCAAATCAAAAGCCAGAGACATCTGTATTTGCAAACTGAGCACACAGACATGCGTGCACAAATAAGACTAGCACAGCATACCAACACCAGCTAGCAAAGCGTGAACCCTGAGTGGAAACCGAAGTGAGAAGAAGCTAATGGTAAGTCTGAGAACATCCTCAGCTCGATAGTATGAACCGTGTAGCCACAGCTATAGCGTGAGGGCGTGAGCAACACAACCAAGAGGCACTGGTTACTGGCTGAGGTTTCTTCATGGATATTTAGTCCATGTAGTGTTGCTGTAAAAGGTCACAATGAGCAGACTCAGTGACTGTGGTGGCTTTATTTTCAAATTGACTGGATTTAGAATCACCTAGGAGACACACTTCTGGGCATGTCTGTGAATGTGTTTCCAGAAAAGTCTAATAAGGAAAGGATGTCGATCTGGCATGTGAGTGACACTTTCGCATTGGGTGGGTTCAAGACTGAGTGCAAATGAAGGAAAGGAGAAGGTCAGGTGAGTATCGGTGCCCCTCTGTTTACGCTTTCAAAACAAGCCGCTTTCCCTCATTGTTCCTTAATGCCTTCCCATGACAATGGACTGTATCCCCTCACACCAAAGCAAACCTTCCATCCTCAAGGTGGCTTTGTTGGGAGTCTTGTCACATTAATGAGAAAAGTCATTAGTACAGCTGCTCACACATCTCCAGGTGAGACGTCTGATATCACAGAGGCGGCATCTGGAAAAAGCCTTCTTTTCTTCCTGCTCCATCATCTGACCTATGGAAAGTAAGAACACTTGTGCCCACACATCTCGATAAGACTAAACATCTGGTGAAGGGCAGAGCTTGGATTAATAGCAAGATTTTGAGGTCGTTTTCTAACCACCAGCTGCCTACAAGAAATGTCTTCTACCAGTCCCCTGATTTGATAGAATTTGGTTAGGAGCGGTTTTGGGTTTTTCGTTCACATAAATACTATGTGCTGTAGAATAAAGTGGGCAGTTATGACACACATAGCAAGGCCTATGGTGGTCTGAGCAAACATCAGGGAAGTTTAATGGCAGAGAAGGCACTGGCTTTGTGACCTTGGAAGGTTAAGTTTTCTCAGTCTCATCTCTATCATTCATATATAAGTGATAATGTGTTTCTGAAAACACACCATTAAGAGGAACAGATATAAAGAACCTTGTATGATGTGTCCCCCAGCTATTCCGTGCTGTAGCCTAGCACACCATCTAGCCTAGCAGGCGAGAGCCTCCCTGTCTGTCCCTCAGCTTCACTTTCTTGTTTCCCTTTTTTTTTTTTTTTTTTTGGTTTTTCGAGACAGGGTTTCTCTGTGGCTTTGGAGCCTGTCCTGGAACTAGCTCTTGTAGACCAGGCTGGTCTCGAACTCACAGATATCTGCCTGCCTCTGCCTCCCAAGTGCTGGGATTAAAGGCGTGTGCCACCACCGCCCGGCCTTGTTTCCCTTTTTATGGTGTGAATTTGGACTGCTCCACAAATACAGCTATATTCCTCTACCTTTCCCTGTACTTGTAAATTTTCTCCAGAAAGGACATCATTTCCTGCCCAACGTAATCTATAAAAAGTCTGTCCTTCAGCCGGGCCCTGGTGGCACACACCTTTAATCCCAGCACTCGGGAGGCAGAGGCAGGCAGATCTCTGAGTTCGAGGCCAGCCTGGTCTACAAGAGCTAGTTCCAGGACAGGCTCTAGAAACTACAGGGAAACCCTGTCTCGAAAAAATAAAAAAAAAAAAGGTCTGTCCTTCAAGATCCAGTTCTGCTACTCCTTTCAGTAAACTCTTGCAAGCACAACACTTACGTGAATATTTTTCATTTTCCTTTCTTTTAACCAAAGGCTCTCTGACTTTCTCAATCCTATGCTATTTACAAGGTCTAATATGACTGACCTTCTTAGAGTTCTTTGAAATTATTAATAAAGCATAATAGGTGTATGATCCCCAGATATTTGTTAAATGAAAGTGAAATTTTAGTAATTATTAATATGCCTTAATGTCAAAGTGTGGGCAAGAACAAGTAGAAAAAATAAAATTAACTATAATACACTATCCAAAATAGCTCTTTCTGTTTGGAGTCTTGGCTCTCCCCAGTCTTTTGCATTTATATATTTATGCAATCTATAACAACTAAATATAAACTTTTTACAAAAACTTTATCTTTAAAAATTATATCATTATCTCCTTTTTTCCTCCCTCAAACTCCTCCCATGCAACTCTTTTGTTCTCTCTCAAAATCATGGTCTCTTTTTAATTAATTGCTGTAACATACATCTTATATACATTGCTTAAATATATACTCCTACATACATAAATACAACCTACTCAGTGCATATAATGTTACTTATATGTAGATGATCTTAGGGCTTGACAATTGGTATTGAATAACCACTTGGGCAGATCTGCACTGAAGGAGACAATTTCTCCCACTCCACCATTCTCAAGTTGTTTAGAGCGCTGTTTCTAAACTCGTGGGACTGTTGAGCCACATCAGTGTTCCCCTTCTACGGTAGCAGGTCCATTGCTGTTATCCTTGTTTGAGTCTTGCTTAGGCAGCCATATTGATCAGACTTTGTGGGTGTAGATTCTCTAACATTTCAAGGAGAAACAATCTCATGGCAAGTTTTTGTTCCACTGGCTTGTATATCTTTCTGTCCCTCCTTCTGCAAAGATCCTTGAGCCTTAGGTGTGACAGCTGTGTTGTATGTCTATCATTTGAGACTGAGCAGGCCATATCCTCATGTTATCTGCATTTTAATGTGTTCTGGTTTTCTGAAGTGGCCCATGTCTATTGCAGAGAGAAGTTTTGTTGAAGCGATGTAAAAACTACACTAGTGTGTGTATAAGAATAAATACTTATAACATAACTAGGCATTACACTGTAGATTATCTTCCAGAATCTATGACTTCACTATCCCTGGCTAGTAAGCTGGGTTTCCTGTACCAGGCATAGTTCTATCATATTGAGTGGGTCTTTAGTCCAATTATAGAGCTGTTGGTTACCATCAAGCTATTGCACCCTTAGTGTTATCGTGCCCTGCTGATCAGTGGTGGTGGTGGTGGTGGTCAATGCCCTAACACCAGGCATGAGAATTGTTTTGAGTTATCAGTCAGGGTTGTTCAAGAAACTCCCCAAATACTGTAGGCTATTGCTGTTCCACCCAGAAGTGGTAGGTATTGCCGAAGACACCATGCTCTTCTGACACAGGACCCAAGGAACCCAAGCTGGATCTGAGATGAAAACCTCCTTCCTGAGGGCTAGCTTTCATGATACCAGAAGGCACCATGAAAACTTCTAAAGAAAGAGGCAAGCAACTGCCCTACTAGCTATGAACACATGCTTTATATTTTAATAAGTTTTGCTACATGACTCCATGTGGTGAGGGGAGTATATGGTGATTTTTAACAGTTCCCTGTCACACTGAATGAATGCACACTAACAAATTCTGAAGGTTACACTCATGTCACAGATAGTTCTCAAACAGCTCTCTGGTGTGCTCTTTGCGAGTCCTATCTGTTCATGCCTACCAGTTACCAGTACTGTGACACCATTACATTTACATACAGGTACCAAGTCTATTTCTCCAATGACATGGTTCATTCAGTATATCTGTGACCTTCTCCTCATTTAACATTTCTGGTGAGACATGTGCCCACCGTTCCCCTACTCCTAGGCCTTCCCAGAATTGCTGTCCTAAGCTGTGCTTTCCCTCTGAATAGACCTAGATCAAGCACAGGAACTTCTTTACTCATTTTACAAGTAATTCTTTACTTTTCCTTAAAAGCAACTCAGATTATTAAAGCCATCTGAAATGAGATGCTTTATTAAATTAATCCATGTCTCTTTCAGGATGAGTGGCTATATTAATCTAACACACAGGAAAAAAGAAGACATTAAAATCAAAGTCCCCTGGGGGACAAATGAGATACATGAGGTCCAAAGACAAGCTAGAATTCAGGCCTCAGGCTAGACCACCCCTAGGATGGTCATCTTCTCAAATTATTAGAATGTTTGATACCTGTACTATACAGCTTCTCAAAGATACTTCCTTATGTAGATGATAACACACATCTATATATAGTTTTATTGTCATATATACGTAAATCCATATATGTAATTATATGCTTTGTTTCAACTAGGCTCCATGATGTAGAACAGGCAATGCCTGAAATACATTTTCTCACAGGTTCTTGTACACAGTATCACAAAATATAGGGGAGTAGCTGAGGGATTAGAATCCCTTGTTATAGTAGAAACATTTCTGACTCTAAAATGTTGTTCGTACCATCTTGAAAACATAGGCTGTACATGGATTTTCTCAGTTGTGATTGCCACAACAATTCCTATTGTAGTTTTGATACAAAGCTGAAACCTAGTTGCCTCTGTCATATTCACTGCTTTTCTACTCTTTGACAGTCCTGAGAATGAGAATTTTAACCTTTCTGTGAAGTCTCCCTCCGGTACACAAATAGAATAGCACCAGTGTGGTTCTGGTCCTACCTCAGAAAATGTTGTTCGAGATGTTCTCTTTGCAAACAGTGAGGGTGGGTCTGAACTTAAACTCTTGGTATCCCCAGTATTAGGTTGACAGTCTATTTATTCCTTCTGCCCACTGTGCACAGAGCTCTTTGATGTATACTGTGAAGAATGTGAATATGCATGAGTAACCATATACATGATCTGTGTGCAGAAAAACATACAAATAGGTGCTGTGGGTGTTCCAGACAGAAAGGATTTAAAACAGAGGGAAAGAGGTCTCTGTAACATCAGTTCAGAAAAAAAAAATGTAAGAAAACATTGAGGTTTTTTTCTATTAATGTTTGTAAGATAGTTCTTGAAAAGATATTAAATAGCAATATTAACCAAGACATCTTCATATACGAAAGCACAAGAACAAAGATCTATTATAACAGCTAGCTCCAGATTAATGCATGGAGTAATGACATAATACATGAAGAAACCATGGAGACCAAGAGAAATTGTATGGCCCACAGCAGACCAACAATACCACACGGCCTTACTAGAGAGTTATGAAAATAATTAGAATGAGGCTTATTAAATTCTTTACAGGGACAACATTCCAATGCGAGCAAATATTTTAATCTCTGAGGTCATTTTCCAGTTCTGCTCCCAAATTGTTTCAGGACAAAGACTAATGACATGGTGAAGGGAAAGCAGAATCCTAGTAGCTATCACAGAAACCGAATGATAAAATTAGATTCTAGAGAGCCTTGAACACGGAACCTTAATAACATAATCTTCTCAAAAGAAACCTGGAGTTTGGGGCTACAGAGGTCCTCAAGAAGATGAAGACCTAAACCAAAAACTTCTAGAAAGCAGAGGAACCAAACTACAGTGTCAAGGTGTTTAAGCCTTTTGAGTGAGCACTGCTGTGGGACAATGATCTTGTAACCAGACCCTGTAAAAATGTGTCAGTTGTATTGCTTTAATAAAATGCTGATTGGCCAGTAGCCAGGCAGGAAGTATAAGTGGGCAACTAGAACGGGAGAATTCTGGAAAGAGGAAAGAGTCAGTCTGCAGTCATCACAGAGAAAGTCAAACACAGAGAGAGCAAGATGAGAATGCCTCATTGATAAAAAAAAAAAAAAAAAGGTACCAAGCCACGTGGCTAACACAGACAACAATTATGGGTTAATTCAGGATGTAAGAGTTAATAAGAAGCCTGAGCTAAGAGACCAACATGTTTATGAATAATGTTGACCTCCGTGTATTTCTTTGGGACTGAATGACTGCGGGACTGGGAGGGACAGAAACCTCTGTCAACAGAGCACAGTCACCCACTGTCTCAAGACGTGGAAATTTGGGGTTGGAGATACTTACTGCTTAGTGAGTGGTCAAGCACCTGCTTGTCAATTATGATATTTTGCATTCAAGCCTAAGTACCACCAAACCAAACAAGCAAACAAAGGCATGTATATTTTAAAGCCCTCTGAGATAAAATATTGAGTTAAACATTTCTGAAGAGAAAAATCTGAAGTTCTTGTAAATTTGAGGGCTGAGGAGATGAGGATCAAACACAGTAGAAACCCTAAGGACTTGACCTCAGGAAAGGTTCAATCTAAACACGGACTGAGTAGACCTACCGGACCAAGTCCTTGAATGACTTCCAACTAAGATGTTTGCTTTCTATTCGACCTTCATAATAGAAAGTCAAATCATAAAACCCCAAAGCATTCCATGAAACCAACATGCATTATAGTTTAGAAAAATTAATTTCATGATTTAGAGTCATCAGAGTAAGACAGGAAATAAAAAGAGACTCACTCCTGATATGGACTTTGAAGTAAAGAAATAAATAAATGTGATAGATACGTTATTAAAATGCAGAGAAAGTGAACAAAATAAATTTAAAAAGTACAATTGTGTTGTAGCATTGGCATCTAGTTTATTAGCATTAGTATTGTACAGCTACAAATGTAACATCTTAAATGGTCAGTATGAGACCGCAAAGGTCACTTTCCTTGTTGCTGCAATGAAATACCTCACAAAGACAAGCTTACAGTTAGAAAGTAGGGGAGTCATGAAGAAGCTTCAGGTATCTGGTCCCATTGCATCCACAGTCAGGGACAGAAAACAATCAGAGCTGGTGCTTAGCTTGTCCTCTCGTTGTTCCCTAGTCTGGAACTCAGCCCATTGAATGGCACCATCCACATCCAGGGTGTGTATTCCCACCTGGAGGAATCTGATCTAGAAACAGCTCACAGGTATGCGCAAGGATATGCCTCCTATGTGAATCTACACCATGTCAACTTGACAACCAAGATTAATAACCATCAACAACACAAACAACAAGTCAGATCCAGCAGAGATGCCTGAAGAGACAAGCTGGAAAAGAGAGTAAGAGAGAAGATGGAAACTGAGATGCAGAGAGAACAAATATGCATTAAAGGGAAGGAGAGTTGTGAAACCTGGTCAAAGGGTTTCATTTCACTCTAAAAGAGAAGAGAGGCAACAGGGAAGGAGAGTTCTGAAAGAGAAGAAAGGCAACAGGGAAGGAGTATCCCACTCTTGACCGGAGCCAAAAGGCTGAGATCAGATAATACAGAGGCACTCTTAGAATGGTGAGAATTTACCAAGCCAACCAAAATCAAGGCAAGTTTGAGAAGTTTGAAGCAGGATAAAGACAATGCCACACAACCCTGTCCTAAATGGCAATGTGTTAAGAGTAGTTAAATTCCCTCAAACAGAAGAAACAAAGCTTAAAAATAGAAAAGAAGAAAACACATCACAGTATTGTCAAAGGAAAGGCAATGTGGCTTTCAGCTTAGTTCTTGAAAGAAATAACAAAAGCCAGACACACCATGATCCTATTGTGAAAGTGGAAGAAAAAAGAGGCCATCCTGGAACCGTACATCTGGTGAGAATCTATTCCTATAGCTAAAATAAAAAGGACAGAGAAACAGAAGCTAAGGGGCTTTGTTAGCCAGTGGTCTACACTCAAAGAAATCACAAAGGGAGAATTTCAGACAAACCAAAATGATCCCATGAGGAACATAACACTGGGGAATGAAGAACAAAGGAAGAAATACTGCGTGTGCAACCAAAAATGAGTATGGGACAGATAATTGTGAGTTTTTCTAACACTTAAAACACATCAACTAAATGTATGAGTCATCCAAAAGGCTAGAAAGAGTAATAAATGGTGAATAAATTTCTAGAAATAAACTAATGGTGTGCCATGTACCAAAAAATATTAGAGAGGCTAAATTAATCATTTGTAACATCAAAGATATACATTGTAATTCCTAGGTTAATCATTAATAAAATAATAACATGAAGAATTAATAAATTAATAATAATAAAAAAAAATAATGAAAATAGAAAAGTCCAGTTAGTTAATTGCTTAAGAAAAAAGAAACAAGAAATACCTTAAATAGGAAACAAATGGCAAGATGGAGGTATACAGACAGACACAATGTTAATTTCATTAAAGACAAATGTCTTAAATTTTCCAAGTAAAAACTATTGGATGCTCACAGGAGACAGATAGTAACATGTCAATGACAGCTGATGTAGTCATACCATCGGTCATTACATGAAGTCAAGACAGGGTTTGTCAAGATAAGTGTGAATCTGTCCTCCATTGATAGCCTCTGGATGGACTTTTAAAATATATTATGACCCTCATAGGAATATAACATGATATTTCAGCATTGCTAGATGCTGTTCTACTTATTATACACCACTTGCAGTTAACCAATGCTTTTTTAAAAATACAATTTTAGCTAAAACTTATCTGATTATGAGGCTTGACACATTGCTCAGTAGTGAAAGGCACACGCTGCTCTTGCACGGGACCCGTGTCACGTGGTTTACACTGCCAGTTATTCTAGCTCCAAAGAGTCCAACACCTTCCTCTGACCTCCATCAGCACCACCACTGACATTCAAATGCCCACACAGAGGCACGCGCATGCATGTAAGTAAAATTAAATAAATATTTTTAAAATAAAGTATTGATCAGAAAGCAAAAAGGAAAGAAAAAAAACAGATGCAGGAGTCTGTATGTATGCATATATATGTATCTATACATACCAGAATCTCTATCATGTTCTTAGCCCTTTAGGCCATTTTGCATGGTACTTTTTAAAAAGCACACATGGTCAAAGCACGCAGGAATTATACCTTGAGTAACACCCAGTGTCTACCCTCCATACAATGCATCTTTCTCAGCATCCTTGAGAAAAGCAGCAACAGTTCACAGAACTCCAAAAGTCAGTCAGCGTGAGAATGAACTGATTTGGGTGACACACACATGCACTCTGAGATTGAAAAGGTGGGGCCCTGACTGTAGAAAAAGAAGTGTGGTTTCTTTTTTAAAAAATTTCAAAACATGGGCTTGTTGCAGGGAAAAGGTTAAGAAACGTATTGCTTGAACTGTCCGCTAGACTTTCATATTCAAGGTTGACCCTTTCGGTGCCAGCAGAGCGGATCAAATGAACTAAGTGGGAGATGAGAGGTTAATACGGAAGCAGAGAGAACTAATAAGCTCCAAGGCGCCTGTCTCACCAAGACTTTGTTAATCTGCAGCGGCCTCGCTCATTCTCTGAGTGTCAGTGTTCCACACCAATTACAGATTTCTGAAGGGCCACCCAAGCAAAACTGTGCCCTTAATATGTAAGCCGACACTGCTGTAACTAAGATTGCTATTGGACTGCAACAAATCTCCATGATCTTGATATTTGAAAATCCAAATAGATGGTTTCCATAGAAATGAATAAAAACATTTCCAAATTACTTATTCAGGATTAATCCACTGTAGCTCTGCAAAGCAAATGCATTTGATGAGGCTCAGTAAAGCAGCCAATGAAAAATAAACTAAGATTGTCCAATAAGGTGATTCCAATCACTAATAGAAAATATCTAGGCACAGTTAAATATGGGTTTAGACAAAGTGTTATTTTTTAATTCCAAGTGTATAGATCCATAAAATTAATTATTGGAAATGCTGTAAAGATTACTGGAAATGGTTCTAAACAGAAGAAAAGAACAAAGACCACACAGTCGCTAATATTTCTATCCAGTTTTAGCTCTGTTATGTCCTAGCTGGGCTGACTTTGGGCCGGATAAAGTCTTTTTCCTCTGTCTTGGTGTCATCAGTTGCAAAATGGGAATGACAGGGCTTTGCTCTGGGTCTAATCAAGTAGTTCTGTGTTTTTCACATGTGGGAAGATGAAGGAATGCTTTCCAGACCATTGTTAGTAAAGAAAGAAAGAAATCTATGAATTGTAAAGCTGGTCTCACAGTCTCAACTAAATCCTTCCTCAGTGTTGTGCTGCTGCGATTTATTCAAGGAGGGCAAACAGCAAAGCTGGAGAATTCTCCCAGGAATCAAAACCAAAAAAAAAAAAAAAAAATGCTTTCAAATGTTCTGTTGATTCACGCCTACATCCACATGCAAACAGTAATAGTGGTGGTGTGGTGATGATGATGCTGTTGTTTGTTTTGTCTTTAAGTATCTAGCAGTGTATTAAATAATGCAAAATGTGAATGCACTGTAGAGTCCATATACCAGAATGTTAGGCGGAGTGCTTTCCTGTTGTCCCAAATTAAAATTTGTTCAAAATCTTCGAAGCTGCAGACAGTAATAGGTAGCACCAGGGAGGTTAGTTTTGATTCTCTGAGAATCAAACACGGAGATGGGTGTAGGCATATAAGAAATGTGCTGGGCAAGGGTTGTCTGTCAAGTAGAAAGGGAGAGTGCCAACGGAAGCAGGGTGACCATGAGAATACCATTCTGGCCTGATGCTCTGAAGGATGGAGAAAGAGGACTGGGTATGAAAAAAACTGAGCCTAGAGCAAAACTCCAAGATCAGAGGCAGGCCAGTGGGGATTTCTTGAGCTTAAGTCACTACTCAGAAAGGTTCTCTACCTAATTAGACCAGTTTGGTTTATTGGCCATAGCATACTCAGTTATTGGCTAGGAGCAGTTCATGGGAAGTATGGCTTTAGCACAAAAGTGATTATGGGTACAGAGAAAGTGGCTGCTTTCTTATGTAAGACACCTGAGCACTTGTTTTCCTGGCTGTTGCACCAGATTGTCTGTGGGAATCACAAACTCTAAAGGGCTGACTAAGAAGTAAAAAAACAGATTCAGTGGCTGTCTTCATTGCCATTCTATTGCTGTGATGAAGCACCATGACCAAGACAACTTATAAAATAAAGCACTTAACTGGGGCCTTTCTTACTGTTTCAGAGCATGGCAAGAAACATGGTGGCAGGCAGACAAACATGGCACAGGGGTGGTAGCTGAGAGCTTACATCCTGTTCACAGACAGGAAGAAAGAGTTAATTGGAAAATTTGGAAATGTCATAGAAACTCAAAGCCTACCCCCAGTGATACACTTCCAACAAGACGTAAATCCTAATCCTTTTCAAATAGTTCCACCAACTTGGTCCTGAACATTCAAATACGTGAGTTCATGAGGGTCATTCTCATTCAAATCACCACAAAGGCTACAATCTTCAAGCGCTTATTTTGTTTTATTTTATTTATTTTTAAGATGAAGTCCTCACTCTACAGTCCAGGCTCACCTGGAACTGAAGAGAGGAATAAGTACATACAAGAGGCTCTAGAAAAAATACAAATAAAATTATATAAATTATATAATATAAATTATATAAATACAAATAAAATTATGGAATAAAGAGCACAGCTAAAAGTATCAAAATGACTGAAAGTTACACACACCTTTTGAGAACAACTTAAATATTAATGGTCTCAACTCTCTAATAAAAATACACAGGCTAGCTGAATGAATTAAGAAGCAAAATCTAACTATTAGTTGTCTACAAGAAACTCAGCTTTGAAGATAGACACCACATCAAAATAAAATAATGGAAAAATATTACCAGTAAATGGGATCAAGAAGCAAACACGTCTTCCCATATTGATATCTGGCAATATTGACTTCAAATGAAAACTAATCAGAAGAGACTAAGAATAGTACATCATTCTAAGCAAGAAATAAATAAATCATTACATCACAATAATAAACATATATGCACCAATTCTAGAGCATACAATTTTATAAAAAGTATATACTGAAGAAATTAAAAACACAGATTAATACACATCTAATCATTATAAGTGATTTCAACATGCAACTTTCTTCAATAGATAAGTCATCTGGACAAAACAATTAACAGAGAAAAACCTCAGGATTAAATGACATCTTTTGTCTAGTGGTAGCTTTAGAATATTCCACTCAAGCAGCAAAGAAGACACATTCTATTTCGTAGCTCCTGGAAGCTTCTCTAAAACAGACCACATGCTGGGTAACAAAACAAACCTATAATCACAGGAAAACTTAAGTAATCCCATGTATTCTATTCACCTATTGTGCAATAAAATTTAAAATCTACAGTAAGCAAAGCATAAATAAGTGTATAAACTCATGTAGATCGAACAACTCATTATTGAACAATGAACGGATAAAGAAGACATCAAGAAACAAATGAAAATATTCCTGGAACTAAAGGGAAATGAAAAACAACACAAAAGACCTCTAGGACGCATTAGAAGCAGTTCTAAAAAAGAAGTTTATAAACTTAAGTGATACAATAAAAGTTCAGAAAGAGTATAAATAAATTATTTAATGATGCATATCAAGAATTTGGAAAAATAAGAACAAACAAAACCTAAACCCAGTAGGTGGCAAGAAATAATAAGAATCAAAGTAGAAATTAATGAAACAGAAACAAAGCGAATAACGCAAAGAATCACTGATTCTAAGAGTTGTTTCTTTAAGAAGATAAACAAGGTTGACAGATGCCTAGACCAACTAACCAAACAAAAGAAAGGAATGACCCAAATCAACAGAATCAGAAATGAACAGGGAAAAACAGTACAACAGACACAGAAGTAACACAGTTAAAAGAATCCTCAAAAAGCTAAAAATAAATGCATCAAATGCCCGAAGGAATCATTCCACTCCACAGATACATTTATTCATAATATCTAGGACATGGAAACAACCTAAATGTCACCCAGCAGATGAGTAGACAGTGAAAATGGGGTTCATATACCCAGTGAAGTATTATTCAGTGTAAAGAAAAATTAAATCACAAAAATTTCAGGTAAATGGATGGACATAAAAAAGTGTAAGTGATCCCAGTCCCCGAACGACAAATGCCACATGTTTTCTCTCATCTGTGGTTCCAAAATCTTCAGATGTGAGTGTGCAGAGCAGAGCAAACACAGAAAGTGGGAAAGTACAAAGGGACCATAAGTGTAGTCAGGGTTTGTGAGAACAGAAGGATATAGGTGTTATGAAATAGGAAACAGAAAAATGGAGAGGAGTGTAATTGGATTTTTTTTGTTGTTGCTTTGTTTTGTTATGTTTTTACTCTTTGGGAGGAGCTGAACATCACCCAGCTCCCAAATAAATCACAGAAGTTTAATCTTTCTTAATCCTGGCCTTAGCTTGGCTTATCCCTAAGCAACTTTTCTTAAATTATCCTGTCTATCTTTTGCCTCTGGGCATTTATCTTTATTCTGTATACCTTTTTTTATTTTTTACTCCATGTCTGGATATACAGCTGGGTGGATGGCTCCTAGCATCCTCACCTCCTTTTCTTGCCCCTCCTCTTCTCTTCCCAGATTTCTCCTATTTTATTCTCTCTGCCTGCCATTCCCACCTATCCTTTCCCCTGCCTTGTTATTGGCCATTCAGCTCTTTATTAAACCATCAGGTGTTTTAGACAGGCAAAGTAACACAGCTTCACAGAGTTAAACAAATGCAACATAAAAGAATGCAACACATGTTTGTATCATTAAACAAATGTTCCATAGCATAAACAAATTTAGTACATTGTCAACTAATATTTCACAACAGAAGGGGCTCCAACTGGGGAAAGAGAGTTCAGTCAATACAGAAGAAGGAATAAAGAACAAGTAACTCCAATGCTATTTTATAATGCATTAGGAATGATATTATTTTGTATTTACCTAAATTATACACAATATGTAAGAATATGTATATACATATGTACATATATGCTTGTATCTACATCTACAGTATCTTAAAGGAAGTTAAGTTGTGTAGGCTGTCAATGTTCCCAAGAATCATAGAATAACAAAAACCTCAGTACAGACACAAGAAGGATTGGTCAGGGTAGTGCAAGCAATTCATAAAACAATTATGGCTTCTCAATGTAGCCCTTAACTGCCCCTCAAGTTTTGAGGGTGTACCCCTTTTACTGAAGACATCACATACTTAAGACCCACAATTCCAATGACTCACGATGGACCTGACCTGAAAGCCTCTTTCCTGAGGTATCTGAAAATGCAATACAAGCTGCCAAGGAAGGGAAACAAACAGTTCTGCTTAGCTGTAACAGCTGTGAACCATGACAATCACCAGCATGGTGAGATATGCATAAAGGTGCAAGAAGTACCACTCACGTGTAGGTGGCAGACCATAGCTGTCTAAAGGACCTGCTGAACAGGAGGGAAATCATGCCTGATAATATACACCCAGCCAACTTCCCAGAGCTAGTAAAGTCATGGACCTTAGGAAGAATCTACAATCTCGACTTTGCTCAACCAGCAAATTCCTTACTCCATTCTGAATCTCCTCCTAGATCCACAGGTAAGTGCAGCTTCCACCGCTCGTCAAAGGTGCTTCTCTTTAGCAAACTGAAATTGCAACTGGACACAACGCAGGATCACTGGGGCGAGGGTGGCTCAACCACAGTGGATACATTGACATCACAGCCCCTACAATCTAAGGAACACAACAATCAGGGAACACAACAGAACATGGGGAGGGACGTTTAAGAGCTAGATTACTGGGTAGTGAGATGTGAAAGTATTTTCTAGAAATTGCTGCATAAACAAGACTGGAACAATGACAACATCGACAGACAGGCTAAGACAGAAAGGAGAAGATTCCATGGGACCCAGGCCTAGAGAAAGAACAGCTGGCAACTAATGACTGCTGAGAGAGAATACATCACTTCTCCCTGAGGTCAGACCCCTTATTGGTTATCCAACACCAAGTGATCAGTCCAGAAACCATAAACATACAAACAAGAATGGACTCAGCAAGTTATGTGTGTGTGTGTGTGTGTGTGTGTGTGTGTGTGTGTGTAAAACAATAGTGACAAAAAAGAGCCTATCTATTTGGAGGTGGGTATTGAAGGGGGTGCAGAGAGGGTACCTTGGAGAGGATGGAGGAACAAAAAGGAAGAGGTAAAGCAATGTAATTTGATTTCAATTTAAATGTATTTTTAAAAACAGCTCAAAGAATATAATGAAAGCAATAAAAAAATAAAGCCTAAAAACTATTGTTGGAAATTATTAAGCAATTTCCATGCAGAAAATTGATCTTGAAATGGATCTTCAGGAATATTACAGAATTTTGTGAGCATCCTATAAAGTGGTACCAAGCCTAGTTGTTCCAACAAACAGGTTCTCTTCCGTGCATTTGCATTGAAATTTACAAGTTGGATGAATTTTTAAAATTAAAATTAATGGCACATCGATAATTTTTTAAAATGAATTTCATTGAGGCCCATCTTCTATTTGACCAACTTAGACATGTAACCTAAGAAAAAGGAGCCTTAGCACCCAGTACCATACTCCCCATAACTTGAAAGTTCATCTTGTACTGCATACCTGCCATATACTATGACTAGTGTTAATGTATTACGTATATACTGGGATTTAGAGATAAGGATTTCTGCATGCACTTAAAAATAAAATGTGAATTAAATTAAGCAAGTACAGACTTAAAAACTACAAAATACCAAGGACAGAAATCAATGATCTAAATGTTAAATAAATAGTATATTCTTGGGTCAATAAACTCTAAGTGGTACAAACATCAATTCCACCCAAATAAACATATCAGTTGATCACAATTCTTATCAAAATCAGGATTAAGAGGAGAAGATTGGGTGAATGAGCAAAATATATTCCATTACATTCTTAAATGCTTAATAAAACATTAGTTTTTTAAATATCATGATTGATTATAGGGACAGACAAGATTATTAAAAAGATTACATTAAGAGACAAATGAGGTAGGATAACCGAATATTTTAGATGATAGAAAAAATGGGGGAGGAGGTCACCCCACCTGATTATTACTATATACTATTATATACCACAGTAATAAAATCTTGGAGGGAATCACAGAAAATAGATACATGTATCAAGGAAGAATAGAGGACCCATAGGAACCCCACGTTTTCACGGCAGCCTTTGTAGACAAACGAAGATAGCACCAGAGGTTAACAGGAAAATGAGCTTAACTTCCCAGCTTCTTTAAAAATTACTGCAAAATTGTTTATTGCCTTAAGTGGAAAATACAAAACAAAAATATTCAGGATCTAAAAATTAGGTGGAAAAGCTGTTCATTTAGCACCAAAAGTAGGACACACAAATGAAAGAGTTGATATCTCAACGTCAGAAAAGCTAAAGGCTTCTGCTTTATGAAAATATCTGTTAAAAGGCTGACAAGAGAGTTACAGAACAGGCCAGAGAGATGGTTCAGGAAAGAGAGAAAGAGAGAGAAAGGGAGGAAGGGAGGAAAGGAGGAAGGAAGGAAGGAAGGAAGGAAGGAAGGAAGGAAGGAAGGAAGAAAGAAAGGAAAGAGGGAGGGAGGGAGGGAGGGAGGGAGGGAGGGAGGGAGGGAGGGAGGGAGGGAAAAGGAGAAGGAAGGAAGGAAGGAAGGAGGGAGGGAGGGAGGGAGGGAGGGAGAGAGGGAGGGAAGGAAGGAAGGAAGGAAAGAAGGAAGGAAAGGAGAAGGAAGGAAGGAAGGAAGGAAGGAAGGAGGGAGGGAGGGAGGGAGGGAGGGAGGGAGGAAGGAAGGAAGGAAGGAAGGAAGGAAGGAAGGAAGGAAGGAAAAGGAGAAGGAAGGAAGGAAGGAAGAGGGGAAGGGAGTATGGAAGGATTATCATTGCTCTTTCTTTTCTATTGTCATTCAGTCATGTGAAGAGCAAACAGAAAACTACGCTGACTGCAAAAATCCAAATCTGAAAGGTTGAGTCCTGTATTGTTGTGTTTGTTGACTACTCTTAAATGACAGACTTAAAGAATGAAGGGCAGATGTGTGCTGGTCTCCTGCAGAGGAGAGGCGTGAGGGCTACGGTGTGATTTGAAGAGGACACCATGAACACTTCTGTGGGATGCAAGTGCCCTCTGCCTCCAGACCCTGTCCTGGCTGACTCGCCATACAGCTTTGCAAGATCCATGACAGTTACCTGCAGTGAGAAACCAGAACATGGATACTTGGGACCTTTGTACATTATCTCATACCTGTAAGTGTGAGCCTGCACCTACCTCTTCACAGCAAAATGTTTAATTTTTATTTAAAAAATTAAAAGTCCAGAACATGGCTAGACACAATGAAGTTTTTTTTTTTTTCAAAAATACCATTAAATAAAAATAGGTTGCTAAACAGGCAATTAAAGCAAAAAGAAAAAGAAAAAAGGGAATGCCTTATGACACATTGCATTATAATTTAAAATACACCAGTGCACACATCATTCATAATTTGCTGCTATTGATCCAAAGGCTCTTCTTATTTTATCAAACTCCAGCAGCGTCTTTTGACTTGATCAGTGTGGGCACCATGTTCAGCTTGATCCTTCAAAGAGAAAAGAGAACTTTAGACATGAGGGCGACTTCCCTTTCTGGATTTCAGCAAGGTGTTTGTTTCAGTTTCAAGTATTTTACAGTCCCCTCTTACTACACGTAATCCAGCAGCATTTTCCAAAGCAACTCTTAGTTTTCTCCAATAGAATCCTAAAATAAAGTTACTGTCTGAGTAATTCCTTTGCTCAGTGTATGACACAGCTCCAATACTAGCGCGTCTCTAAACTGAAGTGAAATTCTGGATGTGTACTTTAATATTTCCCTATAAAGTATGTTATTTTTATAGGAAAAGGGGATTGCTGAAAAAATGAATTGTGAATGCTCTCATAAGAAAACCAGGAAAGTATCCCAGGATTTCCCAATAAAAAGGAAGTTAGAGTCTAGAGTAGTGTTCCTTGGCCCTCTTCCCACTTCCATAAAACAGATAAGTAAGTTTGTGTTTGAGGGAATGTTTTTCCTGTGGGCATGTTTTTGCTTATATGTGGACACATTTGTGTGTGTGTGGGTGCACATGCATGTGTGTACGTATGCTTGTGGACATCTGATATAGATGTCAGGAACCATCCTCCATCAATCTTCTCCCTTATTCATTGAGGCGGGGTCTGTCAATAAAGCCTAGAGATCACAGATGTGGCCATTCTTACAGACATGCTTGTTCCAGGATCTTGGTTTTTTTTTTTTCTTCCAATACTGGAATTAGAGGTCAGCTTTAATACCTATCCAGCGTCTATGTGGGCACTGGAGAGCCAACTCTGGGTCTCATGTTTGTGCAACAAGTACTTAAACCACTGAGCCATCTCTCCAGCCCCCAAAAGAAAATTCTCTCATTCTAGCCACACAACCCTGGCCCACCTTTGTCTAACTTCAGTAAATACAAATCATCACCAAAATAAAGCAGGGAGAGGAAAACATGTACAAGCTATTTGAAAGAATATGTAACTCTTCTGTCCTGGCACACATTAAATTACTGACGACGATTCATTCATGAATATGATGGGTGGTTTGGGATTAACATTTTAACTGCAGTTGGAGTCACCAAGAAAATGGTGACACACATCTGTTAGCAGACAGCAAGGCACTGCTGTAGGGCTGAAACTAGGATTGAACAGATGAAAACAGGGAGAAAGCCAGCCTTGCACCGGTTCCTTTGTCTGTATTTGTTAGCCATGCTGTGCCCCTCCGCCCAGCATGCCCTCCCTGCTGTAATGAACTAACACCCTTGCACAGCACAACTTGATCAAATGAGAAAATAAAAGATACTTTTATTCAGTGAGTTCATCCCATTGTTGGGAAATTTCTGTCGATAGCCTGTTTCAAGGCAACAAGTAACCCATCTGAGAAGTCCCTTTCAAGATCACCTAGGATTCTGTACTGTACACTTCACTCATGAACACGTACTGTGTACACATACAGGTGAAGCTTGGAATCATACATGGATAGATTTGAAATAAACAAGAGTGTGTATTTGTACATAAAAGATTACTATCTTCACTCAAATTGATGAAAAATCCTGAAGCTTTTATTAATACTCCATATCCAAAAAAATGTATTAGTTGCTTTCCTTATTACTGTCTCAAACACCCTGGAAAAGCCTACTTAATAAGGGTGGGGTTTATTTTGGCTCATGATTTGAGAGTACAGTTCATCATGGCAAGGGAGTGATGGTGGCTGGTGGCAGGAACTTGAGGCAGTTGGATACCCTGCTCCCACAGTCGGGAGGTAGAAAAGGATCGGCTTGCTCAGCTCGCTCCCCTTACTCCGTCTATGAAACCATAGCCATGGTCCCTAGAATGGTGCTGCCCATCATGTTCCCACGCCAATGAACCCATTCTAGAAACTCCCTCACAAATGTTCCTTTAGTGCCTTCAGTGATTCTAGAATGTTGTCAAATTGATCACTGACATTGACACTAACCATCACAATACCGTAGACCAACAAAAAAAGGAATAAGTTTAGGGGTTGTGCACCTGACCATAAGGGCAAAGCTGTGGGTTTAGTACCCATTACTAGAAAAAAAAGACAATAGTATAAGCAATAAATGTACAAGTAGAACTGGAAGAAAACTGCTGACGGTGACTCCAAGTGACCACTGACCAGCTCCGTGTTTGGTAACCTAGTTTCTGTGACTTCCTGCTTGGAGCACCAATGCCTCTGCTAGCAGTTACCTAAAGATGCTGATTTCTCAGAAGACAGAGAGCAGGGAAGGAAAACCAATCAAACAACAGAAAGTGCACGCAGGATGAACCCCACAAGGGAAACCTAAACCTGAGGTTTAGAATTTCATTTTTCTGGTAATGGTGTAATTCCTCTCTCAAGTGGCTCACTCTTCGCTCCCTCTACTTTGCATGTATTGTCTCCAAGGAGCAATATTTAATCTACAATTATCTTACTATATAATTTAGACCTTTGTATATCGCAGTAAGATATACATTAGACAAGAGAGCCTGATGCTAAAATTGTTTTGCCAGGATAAGTCGTAACACCCCCATTTGTTTTTACCTCTTCTTCCGAGAACATTGCTTACTGAAGCAAGGTTATGGGACCCACATAATCATAGTGGAAATATTCCAACAAGTCTCAGCAAACTGCTCAGAGTGCTGGGAAACATGCTCAGAGTCTGCCGAGAGAAGTTTACAGCGTTTATCCTGTTTCTTCCGCCAGAACTCCAAGGCAGAGAGAACCTGAAAGTGGAAGTCAAGGCAAGTGCACCAGAAAAGAAGGAAGTGGGAAAGAGAAGACAGAGTGAAGAGTTGGAGGGAAATGAAAAGGAATTCTCAGTACAGAAGTGGCCGGATCTGCAGAAGAGAGCACAGAGAGACTTGGACACAGGCTGCTCTAGGTCATGACTATGGGAAGTGACCACTTTCTTTACCTTTCTGGGAATCACATGTGTGTGCAGAGCTTGACAGTCTGCTGAATCATGTTACACAGAAAGATCAAATTTTTGAAAGACTCAAAATACTTATAACCATCTTTTCTTTTTCAGAGGAGGGAAGCTCTTCTATGGGAAAAATGTTTTTAGCATACTATTCTGTTTCTCTAGGTCAAACAAAAATGACCTGTGGTGATATTTTGTTTATGATCTAACAAATAAAGCTTGCCTGAGGATCAAAGTGCAGAGCTAGCCATATTAGGCACCCATACAGACTAGGCGGTGGTGGTACACACCTTTAATCCCAGGACTTGGGAGACAGAGGACTCTGTTTATTCAAGGCCACCCTGGGCTACACAAAATTATCCAGTCTATAAGAGAAACAGAGCTCACACAAAGGTGATCCCAGCACTTGGGATCACAGGCCTTTAATCCCAGCACTAGGGAGGAGGAGACAGGAGTGATATGGCTGGGCAGAAAGAGGGATATCATTCAGGAGGAGACAGGAGTTCCGTGCAGTCTGAAGCAGTCAGTCTGAGGTTACATCTAGGCAGTCAGCCTGAGAATGCAGTCTGAGGACAGGATTGCCCCTTTGGTCTGAGTATTGGTAGACGTAAGAACTCCGTGGCTGGTCACTCTGCCTTTCTGATCCTTCAGCTTTTACCCCTTAATATTTGACCCCTTGTTTTTATTAATAATAATCAGAATTCATGCTACAATGACACCAAATCTACTCTCCTCTATGTTTTCTACATTACACGATGAACAGAAGCCTGTGAGAAATCAGTCCTTGTTCCAGGCCAGCTTCTTCTTAGTCCCCATTCAACTGAGAACTTACCTGCCTCCGACTTCTAGGGATGTCTTTTTTGAGCTATGAATTATTACGAGAAACTAAATTGACAGCAGTGTCTAAGCAAGCAACAGACCCAAATTTGTGAGTCTTAGTCCAACGTTCTCATCCCATCCAAAAGTATCTGACATTGAAATTCTGGTTTCAGTGAGGTGTATTAATGCATATTTTAATGAATGCAAACTGTGAGGTCTAGCAGTGTCGTGGAAACAGTCCCTTTAAAAAGAGAAACTGTTTCAGAAGGTACCTGGATTTAACCCATATGTCACTTTTTAAGAAGCTTTTGCCTATTGAATATAAATACATCATGTTATCCAAAAATCAAGGTCATAAATTAGTGAGGATAGGGAAAGTACAGAGGGCATCATAGTGAAAAGAGAGGCACAAGAGGCAAGCCAGGGGAAGAAATGGCACTTGAGTGTGTCTCACAGGATGCTGCCCATACAGCGTTTTAAAGGACCATTCCTCGTCCTCAGCTCCAATTCTCACCTGAAATCCCCCACAGGGTTTGTAAGCAGTAGCATCGTATTGCCCAATGTCATTTCATTCCCGTACCTGTACAGATGTTGAGAGCCTCTGGATGAAACGTTAGGGGAAAGTGAGCTAAAGAGCAGAAGGGGCATCTGATAATGAAAGTGCTTTCCAAGGCAAGACAACAGGCAATGATGCAGTGTTTTTACAACTGGCCCCTCTTCCCCGCCTCACCACAAAAATGAACGTTTGCTAGTGAACGGCTGTAGGTCAGAGTGACCCTTTGGAACTCCCTCACACTGGGTGAGACTATGCCACAAAGAACGTCCCCCTCTCCGCCCACCCTCACACAGCAGAGCACACAAGATGGCTCAGAAAACACACAGGAATCGAGAGTGCAAGGGGGCACCCTCCTGCTAACACCCAGGTCACTAGTGTTGACAGATCACGACCCAGAGCAGACTCCATGACTGTGTCTTTGGAAATATGGAAAATTTCATCTTCTATGTAATTAGAAGGGAGAAAATTTATCTACCACAAATAGGGAAAATAGAAAATGATCGGGGACTCAATTTTTCTAAATATGTATGGGATGATTTTCTCGCCGGGATTATGGTTCATCCAGAGTAGTCCTGAGTATGAGTATAGTCTGGGGAAAGTTAGTTGCTGTTTGCTTGCTTGCTTGCTTGTTTTTTTTGTTGTTGTTTGGAGGCTGGGTTTTGTTTGTTTGTTCTATCCCAGTCTGGCACACTATCTGAATGCTTGCTTATCCTCCTCGTTCTATGCCATTCCTGCACGCTCTCTGAATGCTGGCTTCTCCTCCTCGTTCTATGCCATTCCTGCACGCTCTCTGAATGCTGGCTTCTCCTCCTCGTTCTATGCCATTCCTGCACACTATCTGAATGCTGGCTTATCCTCCTCGTTCTATGCCGTTCCTGCACGCTCTCTGAATGCTGGCTTATCCTCCTCGTTCTATGCCATTCCTGCACACTATCTGAATGCTGGCTTATCCTCCTCGTTCTATGCCGTTCCTGCACGCTCTCTGAATGCTGGCTTATCCTCCTCGTTCTATGCCGTTCCTGCACGCTCTCTGAATGCTGGCTTCTCCTCCTCCTCCTTTTCTCTCACAGTTCAGCCTCACTTTCACTTTCATTCCAGATGCTCAGCCTCTTAAAAAGATGAAATGCCACTTCTAGTCGGGGTGATGCGACTTCATAAGGTCCAGTAGTTATTATCATTCAGGGATAACTGAAGACAAAATATTGTTGCTACAGTTTGAATCTAGAATGGCCTCCAGAGGTCTGCATTCTGGCTTTGCCCCAGCCTGTGATGCTCCTGGATGTGACAGGATTACCTTACAAGGTGGGGTTTGACGGAAGAAAATGAGGTCCCCTGGGTCATGTTCTTGAATGAGACATTGGGGCACTGGTGTTTTTTTCATTCTTTTTCCTTTATGGCCACCATGAGGTTAGTAAGTACCTGCTCCATGGGCTTCTACCATGAAACACTGTGCTACGAAATACCCAAAGAAACAGGACCAAGGAGTTAAAATCTCTTAAGGGTTTCTCTGTGTAGCTTTGTAGCCAGTCCTGGAACTCACTTTGTAGACCAGGCTTGCCTTGAACTCACAGAGATCCACCTGCCTCTGCCTCCCGAGTGCTGGGATTTAAAGGTGTGTGCCACCACTTCTGCCTGGAAAATTTTTATTTTAGAATGTTTATCTCAGATATTATTTTGTCATAGTGACTAAGAGCTAATTAACACAGTTGTAATATTGATAAATACATAAATATATACACTTGGGTTGCAGAAAATGTTCAAAAGATGGCTTTGTCACCATGGTATCTACAGTTCACATCTACTAATTCAATAGTCACTCTCGCAAGACTGGAAGTTCTTTGATCTCAGGAACCATGTTAGACAACACTGTAGACACATTGGCCAACAGAACAACCATCACGATACAGGTTTCTGACTTCCATGAATGAATGCGGGAATTAGCAAATATCACCCTTTCTTACTCCTAGATTTCCAAAAGCATGAATTAAGTTTCTCTGACTATCCGAAACTCCCTTCCCACACTTCTACCTTGGTTTCACTCAAAGACCCCACTCTGGTCACTGTTCCCACCCCTTTACTCCAGATCCAGCTGTGAACCACTTCACACACACACACACACACACACACACACACACACAACCTCTGGTTTTCAGTGGTTCTTTCGCTTACCTCCTCACTGACCCAGAAAGTTCCTTGTATCCCTTGATTTGCTGGGACAGCTGATATGTACAGTGACAACCTAAAGAAGCAGATGTCAGGCTCAGGGTCTGGTTCAGTGGTAGACTGCTTGCCTCATATATACAAGCCCTAAGTTCAAACCAAATTTATTCAAAAAGATCCAATAAAGCCGGGCGGTGGGTGGCGCACGCCTTTAATCCCAACACTCGGGAGGCAGAGGCAGGCAGATCTCTGTGAGTTCGAGGCCAGCCTGTTCTACAAGAGCTAGTTCCAGGACAGGCTCTAAAAAGGCTGCAGAGAAACCCTGTCTCGAAAACCCCCCCCAAAAAAGAAAAAAAAGATCCAATAAAAAGAAAAAAGAAACAACTGTCCAAAATGGTTGGTATGAATTTATGTGTACTTTTCTAAAGAGCTGTATCCCTTTCCTTTTCACATCATCTTTCGCCAATAGCCCATGTAACTGCCGTATGCTTACAATGTACATAGTGGGATTTCAAATTTTATTTGCCCAACAACTCTGCATCTTTATTTTCTAAGAGTTCTGCAAAGCCCGTTCCTGTGTCTAGACAACTGACAATTCCCTAATTCAGAATGATCATTTACATACATAATACTTATACACGTATGATTTCCTGTGTATGTATTCTCTTACTCAATTCTAAGGATCCTGTTGTAAGATCC
This sequence comes from Arvicola amphibius, assembly GCF_903992535.2. Taxonomy (NCBI): domain Eukaryota; kingdom Metazoa; phylum Chordata; class Mammalia; order Rodentia; family Cricetidae; genus Arvicola; species Arvicola amphibius. The sequence goes on along the minus strand of NC_052051.1, from coordinate 99,340,970 downwards.
ATATTAAAAATCAGTGTACCTGCTGATAAATAACCAGGACCAACAATCAGTTTTATGATAGAATGGCATACCTTACCACATTGCCATTATATACCTTTGAAATGCCTTGTTAACATTAATTATAGGGAAAGTTTCTTTAAATCCTCCATACATATGGTTTTTTCAAGAGTGACTCCAGGCATCTGGGTGTCTTTTCCCTGTAGAATAAAACTCTGGTGCTCTCTTCACTGTCAACCATGAATAATTTTACAACCTCCCCAGTAGGTTATGTGCTTTGGAATTTTTCATTGGCCTGTGAAACATTTATTATATTCTGAGAGCTTATCAGGCATGGCATAAAACATGGAAAAGATATAGTCCTTATCCAGTGCCCTCTCCATCTAAATAGCACAAGCATCCAAATAAAAATAGTATGTTGCAAAGATTGGTTTCAATTTCCTTCATTTCTTTTTAGGATTATGATGTCATTTTTCAAAGACCATGTCCGCAAGCTTCGGTCTAAGGAGAGCCTGTGGTCATATGAGATTAGAGGATGGTTCACCAAAGAAATGAGTTTTGAGCAAGACCCACTGAAGCAGAATTTGGGCCATACATCAGGAGAAGTGCTGAAATAGAGCTTAGCATAAAAGAACTGAAACACCAGCCTTTTAGGCAGAAGCATCTGTGCTGAAACTCTGAATTTAAAGGAAAGGAATATTTAAGTTCCTGCTCTTTGCTCTTAACAGTGGTGAAGTCTGTGACCTTAGGAAGATGGCTTCACCTTTCTCTACTTGTGCTCTTTGAGAATAAGAGGAGAATGAAGTTTCTGTTTTGTATTATTTCTGTAGGTGATAGAAGTGCATAATGCAAGTCACAATGAATATCCTGTGATTCTTAGTTGAAGGGAAGTGTAGTTGCCCACACTGCTTCCCTTCTCATTTGAAAGGAATGGGTGGACAGAGTAACCACAATCAGTAGTAGTCTTAGATAGCTTGCCACGTGGCTTGCGGAGGGGAGCAGATCTCTTTTTGCTTCCTGGATTACCACAACATCCCAGGGAGAGGACAAGTATCTCTGAAACCCTGTGATGCTGTGCCTTCTGTGGGGAAGAGTGAATCCGGAAGTACCATCATGTAGAGCACAGTGTGACCATCATGTAAAGCAATCTGTGACCATGTGCTTGAGATGGTTGTGTACAGAAGGACCTGGTCATTTGACTATATCTGTAATGGCATTACCAAGCTTTGACAGAGCACTTAGCCAGATAGAAAACATTGTGTTACTTAACTGTATTATTACAAGAACCCCAAGGGCCATCTTTCCAAACCTCTGTACATAGCCCTATGGTAGCTGAAGGTTTGCAATACGTCTTGCCCCTCTCCAGCTGTATGATTTTGCACAAGGTATAACACCATGTGTCTGAGCCCCACACCTTAGACTTCAGACTAAGGATTGTAAAAATGAATCCACTAAGTTTAGAACAATAGATATGCACTCAAGGAAGGCAATTAGTGCAGTGACTGGTTCACGGAAATTGCTCTGTAAATTCTGGTTATGTTTACTTAATGCATATGTAAACAGGTGGAGAGATTATGAAATATAATGGTTAGTTTCACATATCAACTTGACTAAGCTAAGGCATATCTGGGTAACTGGCAAAACATTATTTCTGAAGGTTTCCAAACAGATTAGCATTTGAATCAGTAGATTGTGGGAGAATCATTCTATCTATTGAGGGTTTAGGGAGACTTAAAAGTCAGGAAAAGGGAAATTCCCTCATCTTCTAAAGCCTTAAGGCGTCTGGGCACCTGATTCCTGGGTCTTCCACTTTAGGGGTTATATCAAGTTCACCCCACTTCTGTTTGCCTAGTCTCAGGCCATAAGACACAGGGTGAATTATACTGTAATCTAGTGAATTACACTGTAATCTTTCAAGGCTGACAAATTTGTAGATGGTATATCATGTGGTTTCTCAGCCTCCAAAATTACATGCACTCATTTCCAGGGTACACCCCGTTTCTAGATGTCTATAGATACACTGATTTTCCAGTTGGTTAGTTTATCAGGGAACCCCTGAATAATGCAATTATCTGTGTCATGTAGGAACTAAGCCACAGTTCAGTATGAGCTCATGAACACACCACTATAGCCCAAAACTCAGGAGCCCACATAGCTGGCAAACTTGTTAACAAAGGAAGCGCAGACTTCACTTCCAGTGAATTGGCAGGAGATCTTGAACATATTAGAAATAAATTTTTAATCCCGTTGAGTAGATAAAAGTTCTCCTGGGTCCCCAGACAACTGGACCTGGCGCCCTTGGTGGCCAGAACATGGAGAAATCACAGGTCTCTCTCTGAGTCATTACTCAATACCACCATGCTAGAGCAAGCCTATTCTCTACTACACATAGTATTGGAGCCACTACAGCTTCACATGCCTGTTCAATCAATGAAAACTTAACAAATAAAATTTCTGCTTCTCGTGTTCATAAGGCACACAGCAGGTGTGCAATCGCACCGATTGTTCATGGCTACCATATTGAAAAATATTGATTCACAGAACACGTCAGCCACATGCTGAATACCTCATGCCCTTCCCCTGTCCTCACTGGCGTGCCTGTTAGTGTCATGCTTGTGCGGGTCTAAAAGGAGTTGAGTAACAGCTCATGGCATATGTTAAAATAAACAATACTATCTTTGGCTCATTATTTACCTTTGAAGCTAATGTGATCCAGGATATGTTTGTCTACATAAGTAAGCAGGAGTGGCAATGCGAGGTAGAATTCCCAGGAGAAGAAACCTGGAGAAGCAGGTACCACATAAGGACCATTAGGTAAGATACTCAGGATGCTAACATAAGACTCACCTTGTTGTCTGACCCAATGCATCCAGGCCCAGCAGGAACTTACTTGAAGCCCAAATGAATACAAGAGGATTCTGCGGACCAAGAGTCCTAGAAGAAGGGAAGATCTGTCTCTGTAAATGATGGATGAATTCAGTAAGGGAGGTAGGGATAGGTGAAGAGAATATGAATGGTGAATCCAGATACAGACATCCCATGGTCTAAGCTGCTGGAGGGAAAGTATGATACTGAAGATCAATCTGTGATCTTGCCCACAGCAGTTGAAATGGAGGTGATGATTACATTCAAGAACTATATAACTAGGATTTTCATGTGTAGTCTCTCAGGTGGAATGTTTGAACTCTGTATTATGAAAACCTTCAACTTTATATAAAACTTGCCCCCTTTGGATACCCTCAGCCCTAAATCCTAAATACGATAAGCTCAAGTAGGTCTATATGTTTAAAGAAGGCTTAGAAGACTAGGAATACAAATTAGTCAGTGAAATGCTTGCCTTGAAACATGAGGACCTGAGCTGGGTCATCAGAACCCATGTTTAAAAAACAATCAGGGCATAATGGTGCATTCTTATAATGGCAGTATTGGACAGGCAGAGACAGGTAGATTCATGTGGCTCATTGCCAACTTTAACCTACTTGATGAGCTATGGGCCAGTGAAAGACCCCATCGCAAAAAAGGAAGTAGGGATGACACCTGAAGTTGTCCTCTGAACTACATGTGCATATGTGTATAGACCATGCACACAGAAGGAAAGAGAGGCAGAGACAGAGGAAGGAGGATGTGAAAGGAAGAAGGGAGAAAGGCATGGAAGGAGGGAAGGAGGGAGGGAGGGAGGGAAGGTGGGTGGGAGGGAGGAAATAAGGGGGAAGAGAGAGACAGAGAAAGAGTTCATTTTCTCTTTTTCTAATTTACCTCCCTTTCTCAAAGGGAAAAAAACATTCAGCTCTTCTGACATGACAAGTCTTACCAAAGACACTTTGGGTTCGATTTCAGTCTGTAAGTCTATTGAGCTAAGAGGACGGGTGCCACTAATCCATGTGGTTTACATTAATGCTATTCACGAGGTTTATCCAAACTCTCCACAGGAAGCAGCGACTCCAGATGGTCCCTATGTTCATGTGTTACTAAAATACATTCAGAAGAAGAATTCATCAATCGTGGCGTAAATAAAACACATGTCTCTGCATTTGTTAGTGAAAGCTCCATTTTGGAGTCAAGACACTGCAACAGGACACCCACAATGACAGAATCACAGCAAGCATCTTCCCGAGCCACTTGGATCAACTGATACCTGAAAAGCAAGACCGAGGCTTGGAAAAGAGAATTTCAAAGGAGCATGAGTTCCAGTGGCTTCCAGGAGGAGAATAAGTTATTCAGTGCAAAAAGGGTAAATTTCCTCAGCACCTTCCTGGCTGTGAGGACATTGTGTGCATCTCAGGCGGGTACCAAGTGGTGCGGTAAAGCAGCAAATTAGAAGAATGTAAATTCTTTAGTGGGAATTGCACGCAGGGGGGAAATGCCTCCTAATGCTCATATTTGTTTTCATGTAAATAATGTACACTCTCCCTAAAATCAGATTGGTCCAGGGCTGAGTAAGATATCAAAGCCTACGAGAGATAAATCCCAGACCCTAATGCTAGGGACATAGTTATCCTCCTTCTTAGGTGCAATTCAGCATGGCAAACAAAAACAACATGCTTCCACTGAAATCTAAAATCCAGCAGCTTCTGTCTCTTGCTTTCTCTCTCCCTCTTTCTCTCCCTCTCTCTCTGCCCCCCCGTGTGTGTATGTTCTCATTCTCTTTCTGTTTCTCTGTGTCTGTGTATGTCTCACTCTGTCTCTGTCTCTCTGTCTATCTCTGCCTCTCTCTTTGGTTTCTTATTACACTCAATTGTATTCTAATTCATTGAGTGGTTCCAGATGATATCATTTCTATTTTAACTGGTGTAACTGCTATTGTTATTCCTCCCGAATCATTCTGTGTGATGCCACACAGATGAGGGGGTTCTCAGAACATTTTCTCAGATTAATCAGAGCCTCACTTTTCCATAGTAGGCAAAGTGAGTGGTCCGTGTTCTCTATTGTTCTCTTAGCTCTAGAGACACTGACTCACAGCCTCGGCTCTTTGTAAATGCTATCAGCATCACCCTCTTTTCTCTACCCCCTAACCATTTATAGCACTCAGAAACTATATCTCAAAATTTAGAGCATAATTGCATCGTGACCTGTACAGTTCACTGGGGGACATTATTCTCTGGCAAGTTAAGCTCACTTGACCTCTCACAAAAGCTCCTCAAGGATGCCATCATGGATCACAAGGCACTCTCAGCTGCTTGGAGATTAAGAAGTCCATTCCAGAGGCTCAGGCAGCCCACAACCTAACGATCAAGACAAATGAGCTAGCAGGATCCACAGCAAAGGATTCAGAAGGGAGTTAGCACAGGAGGTCTAAGATGGCCTTGCTGGATGTGAGGGAGTGCCCTTGTTGTTGTGAGGGAGTCCAGACATCAGTGGAAAGTGATATCTGAAGGAGCAAAGGGATATATAGCCACCTGTGGGGAAGGACTGGGATGGAGCTGACAGCAGGCAAATGGGAGGGGGCAAAGTTTGTGAGGAGATGGGGTAACAAACCTGGAAGCCGGAAACCCAAGAAAGTGCAACACATACTCATCATTTCAGTCTCCATTTAGGGTTGCTCCTAGGACCCCATAGACACCCAAATCTGCAGATGTTCAAGTCTCACAGAAAATGATATTGTATTTCCTTATGGCCTCCATACATCCTCATATATATATATATATATATATATATATATATATATATAATCTTGATTTTTCACAATATCTATAGTATAAATGCTATATGCATAGTTGTGCTGTATTGTTTAAGAAATGATAGCAAGAAGAGAAAAAAACTCCATCTATGTGCCATGCAGATTCAGTTTTTCAAAGAACTACTTTCCTTTGGTCAGTGGCTGTGTCTGCTAATGTGAATTCACAAATACATTTGGAGACCCATGGTTTAGGCTGAGTCTTAGAAAATTATCAACATTTAGAGAGAAAAAAATATAACCTCTTTTTTTTTTCATTTTTCAAGACAGGGTTTCTGTGTGCAGCTTTGGAGCCTGTCCTGGAATTCATTCTGTAGACCAGGCTAACCTCGAACTGACATAGATCCACCTGCCTCTGTCTCCTAGTGCTGGGATTAAAGGCGTTTGCCACCACCACCCAACAAAATATAGCCTTCTTTAGCATTATGAAATTGATAAAATTATTTTTGTTATTGCCCACTCATGCACCCTTTAGTTTTCTTTACAATGCCTCCTCAGACAGTGTATCTGAGGTAGCTGTAACCTACCTAGAAAGAGGGGGATACGTCAGCTTCCGTAAGTGAGGACACTTACTCCAGGGGTTGTTAGATAGATTTGGGGAGACACTTAGAAAAACTCCACCCTCCACATGAGGCTAAGTTAACATTCCAACTATCCTCACAGCCTATCCAACTCCAGATATTTTCTTCGTATCACACACATGAGAAACAATTCTCCAGTTGTGAGATGAGTGGTGATCATGATGTGTGTATTGACCAGAATACTGCACGCACCTTCCCGCTCGTGCATCAGCAGAGTGTGAGAAGCCAGCTAGCCCCGTAGCCCACACGATTAGAGCAGCGCCCAAGGCCTGATGCAGAAATTGTCCCGAGTCCAGCTGCTGACTCAGGCGTTTCTCGTCGGCATTTGGCTGGGATGGTAGCTGCATCCCGCTGCTAAACTACTGCCTCTTCGGCGCTAGTGAACCGTTCATGCGAGGAGCTGGTAGCGCTCTTGAAGTGACCTAGGGCTAGGTCTCCATCAAGCTTACAGGACAGGTTACATCCCTCCTCTTAAGCATCTTCACTAAAAACTCTTTGGCAGAAATTGAGCTGAGCCTTGCTGTCATTAAAATCTGTGGTCTATCCTTCCTACACCTTTACCAACTTTGAACAGTGAGAACGCCAATATCCCCCCACCAAAAAAACTTAATATAGAAATTAAACTGGCTTAGGACAGTTCACAGCATCCTTCTAAAGCACAGGATTAGATATGAAGCAGTTAAACAAAACTGTTAATTATGATAACATTTTGACATATGCTGGAATGATAAGATTATTGATGAAATGATTTATGAGAGGAACTCAGAGGTATTTGGGAAAGGCAGTTTTGAGGTATGTCTCAGAGAAGACAGCAAGTTCCTTCTTTTTTATGCTAAGAGAAATGTCTTTAATTAGTGTCAATGAAAATATAAACAGAGAAAAGTACATATTATTGCCATAGGTCTTTTGGGGGGGGGGTGGATATGATAAATCAGCTTGAATCCTTTAGCTCTATGTGTATTCCTGTTTGCACATGAAAATATGGGAAAAGTAGCTTATTATCCTGCCTTCTTCTAAAACAATGCATTTTTCTGATATTTGGGCTCTATTAAAAAAATAAAAACTTATTTAAAGATACCAAAGAAACACTGAAAACATCCACTTCAAACAAAATCATAAGTATTTGTCTGAAGCAAGTTCCTTCTTTAAGAAGTCTCTGGTGCCAAAATCAGAATGAATCCCAGCCCTGGCTGTGTGCTGTAGCACAAAGCTAAATCCCTGACTTTCACATTTAAGAATAATATTAACTGTTCCAGCCTAAGACCCATGCCACAAGAAGAAGTCCACCCCTGACACTACCTGGAATGTCAGGACCCAGAGACTCGATGGCCCAGAAACCTAGGATAGAGAAAAACACGACTGGAGAAAAAAACTGTCAATTGTAATGATGCCTAACAATATTCTGCTATGCTCATAGAGTGGTGCCATGTGCAATAGTCATCCAAGTCTTCTAGAAAATGATGGAAACAGACACAGAGACAAAAAAAAAAAAACCAATATTAGAGCTCGGGGAATCCTGCTGAAAAGAGGAAGAAAGATTGTGGGAGCCAGGGGTGTCAAGGACATCACAAGAAAACCCACAGATTCAACTAACCTGGGCTCTTAGGAGCTCACAGAGACTGAACTAACAACCAGGGAGCCTGCATGGGACTGACATAGACCATCTGCATATATCTGCCAGTTGTGTGATTGGTCTCTTTCTGAGACTCCTAACAGTGGGAGGAGGGGCTGTCTTTGACTTTTTGTTGACATCTGGAACCTTATTCCTTATATTCTGTTGCCTTCCCCAGCATTAATACAAGGGGAGACAGTCTTACTGAAGCTTGATATGCCATGTTTGTTAATATTCATGGGACGCATGCTCTTTTCTGAATAGGAACAGAGGAAAAGTGGATTGGGGTAGAGGTGCAGAGGGGAGATAGGGGAAGGGACTTGGAGGAGAAGAGGGAGGGGAAATTGCAGTTGGGATGTAAAATAAATAAATGGAAATAATAATAATAAATGGTGCATTCATATGCCTTTGGGCACAGAAACAGAAAGTGTCCTTTCCAACCTTTCAGTTGAAGATAGAGTCTGACCTATAGATCTTTGGTCGTGTGTCCACAGTCACAATGATGTTGTGAGACAATGGTGTCACAATCCATGTTCCCCAGCTCTCGTGAAGTGGCTCTTCAACATACACATACACCCCCCTCCCCGCCCGATGTCTTATTAAAGCACAGATTGACAGCTCCCCCTATGCTGGGAGAGTCCACAGGTCTGAGTCAGTAACCAGAAGGGGTAGGGCTGAGATGTTATGCACTGGGCAGTTTCCCAACTTAGGCTTATGCTGCTGGTCCAACAAATACACCACAGGGACTGTGGTACAACTCCACACTGCTTCCTTACTTCTTAGTCATTGCCACCTTCCCATCCAGGAACATTAGCTCCTGTACAGTCTGGGTCTGCTCTGCCTCTAGGACCGGAGGCTGCAAATGGAACCAGATATCCCTCCTGAGATATTGCTCCATCTGCTGGACACTCAGCTCCAGCCCTGTCTGCTCATCTGGGTATACTAAATGGCCAACCTTCAGGAACACACCAAGGGTATGTTTTATTTTTCTTTCCTTTTTTTTTCTTTTCAGTGTCACAGAGGATCTGACTTAACACACCAAGAGCCACAACTGCAGTTTTAGCTTCTCAGCGCCAAACGAACAAGGGTGAGTGTCCAGTCTATAAAGCCCAGTTTAATTTGTGGTTTTAGACAATCAGACCCTGTGTTCCCCCAGCTGACAGTGCTCTACTCAAGAACCATGAGAGGTCCGGACCATCGTGGTCAAAGGAAATAGAAGACCCGAGCAGTCACAAGCTACCTTTTCCATGATCTGTGCTTTCAGAAAGTGTTCCAAAGCAGGGTTACAGTAACAGCATTCTGTCTTGAAAATTAGGAAACCAGGAATTCAAAGGAAAGTGTTTTATTTTTTTTATTTTTATTAAAAATTTCTGCCTCCTTCCCACCTCCCATTTACCCCCCTCCCCCCTCCACTCCCCCTCCCTCTCTTGTCCAGAGAGCAGTAAGGGTTCCCTGCCCAGTGGGAAATCCAAGTTCCTCCCCCCTCCATCCAGGTCCAGGAAGGTGAGCATCCAAACAGGCCAGTCCCCCCCCCCCCCCGCAAAGCCAGTATGCGTAGTAGGATCCAAATCCAGTGTCATTGTCCTTGGCTTCTCAGCAGCCCTCATTGTCCGCCATGCTCAGGGAGTCCGGTTTTATCCCATGCTTTTTCAGTCCCAGTCCAGCTGGGCTTGGTAAGCTCCGAATAGATCAGCCCCACCATCTCAGTGGATGGGAGCACTCCTCGCAGTCCAGACTTCCTTGCTCATGTTTTCCCTCCTTCTGCTCCTCATTTGGACCTTGGGAGCTCAGTTGGGTGCTTTGAGATACCATCTTACACCTGTCAGATTGGCTAAAATCAAAAACACCAATGATAGCCTTTGCTGGAGAGGTTGTGGGGTAAGGAGTACACTCATCCATTGCTGGTGGGAATGCACACTTGTGCAACCACTTTGGAAAGCAGTGTGGCGGTTTCTCAGGAAATTCGGGATCAACCTACCCCAGGACCCAGCAATTCCACTATTGGGAATATACCCAAGAGATGCCCAATCATACTACAAAAACATTTGTTCAACTATGTTCATAGCAGCATTATTTGTAATAGCCAGAACCTGGAAACAACCTAGATGCCCTTCAGTGGAAGAATGGATGAAGAAACTGTGGAATATATACATATCAGAGTACTACTCAGTGGCAAAAAACAATGACATCTTGAACTTTGCATGCAAATGGATGGAAATAGAAAACACTATTCTGAGTGAGGTAACCCAGACCCAAAAAGATGAAATGGGATGTACTCACTCATAATCGGTTTTTAGCCATAAATAAAGGACATCGAGCCTATAATTCGTGATCCTTGAGAAGACAATAAGAAGGTGAAACCAAAGAAAAACATATAGTTATCCTCCTGGATATAGAAAGAAGACAAGTTTACCGGGAAAAATTGGGAACTTGGGTGTGGGGTGGGGTGGGGGCAAGGGTAGATGGGGAGAGAAAAGTGTGAAGGGGAGGATAGGGAGAGCTTGGGGGAATGGGGTGCTTGGGATATAGGAAGGGTGGATATGGGAGCAGGGAAGCATATATCCTAGTTAAGGGAGCCATCTTAGGATTATTAAGAGACTTGACTCTAGAGGGGTTCCCAGGTATCCAGGGAGATGCCCCCAGCTAGTTCCGTGAGCAGCTGAGGAGAGGGAGTTGGAAAAAGCCAGATCCTATAGCCATACTGATGATTATCTTGCATATCACCATAGAACCTTCATCTGGCGATGGATGGAGATAGAGACAGAGCCACACATTGGGAAAGTGTTTTATAATAGGGAAGCCTGGCAGGTTCATAGGAAAGGAAGCAGACAATAAACACAGAAAGAAATCTTCTTAGCTGGGGAGGGGCGAGTTAAACAGCAGAATGAGCTGAGGTTTGGGATTTGTTCTCATTACATGTCACATGCTCTCTGCCTTCTCTCTCTGGTGAGAATCACTGCGGCAGAGTAAAAAAAGGCATGAAAGAAAGAAGCAACAATTGATAGGTATATGTCAGAGGATCAGGAGAAACCTATAGGATGACTGGAGGGACCTGGCCTGAATGGAGTGTTCCAGCTTTATTAGATGTTAAGAAAAGGAAGGGTCTCTTCGATGTCCCACTCTGTTCCAAGACCTGCATCTGCCTGCTTCCTTCCTCCAGTCCCAGATGTAATCACTTCTGCTGGCTACATGAGGAAACCACTGGGCCTCAACATCAGAGTTTGCCTGCTTAGAAAATAGCCGTGGCATTCACCCCTACAAAACTCCGCACGCAGAACTTTACTTTGGTCTTAATCTTTTAAAAAGGCTTTAAGCAGCATGCTCCTGGAGCCAGAGAGGTGGTCCAGGAGGGGAAGGGCTTATCTAGCGTGCACCGCACTGAGCACAGTCACAGCGCATGCACAAACTGCACACAATGGTATTCACCAGTGATCCCAGCACTCAGGAGATGGAAGCAGGAGGATTATGAGTTGAAAGTATTCCCAACTACGTAGTGAGTTTGAGGCTAACCTGGGCTACATCCGACTCTGTATCAAAATTAAAATAAAAGAAAAATGAAAAGAAAAATGGTTATCAGTTTTGCACAACTTTAAGGGGGTGGCCTGTTAGTGGTCATGACAGATTTTCCCAGATTAAGATTATCATCTTTAGACAGCAATATATAAAACAGAATTTGATTTGACAAACAGTCCAATGAGGGCTAAAAGACATGTATATGTAGTTATCCTCCTGGATATTGGAAGTAGACAAGATTGCCAGGCAAAAATTGAGAGCTTGGGGGTGGGGGGTGGGGGTAAGGGGAGATGGGGAGAGAGAAGTGAGAAGGGGAGGATGGGGAGAGCTTGGGGGAATGGGACGGTTGGAAAGGAGGAAGGGTAGATATGGAAGCAAGGAAGTATATATCTTAATTAAGGGAGCCATTTTAGGGTTGGCAAGAGACTGGACTCTAGAGGGGTTCCCAGGTGTCCAAGGAGATGTCCCCAGCTTGTTCCTTGAGCAGCTGAGGAGAGGGAGCCTGAACTGGCCCTATCCTATAGCCACACTGATAAATATCTTGCATATCACCATAGAACCTTCATCTGGCAATGGATGGAGATAGAGACAGAGACCCACATTGGAGCACTGGACTGAGCTCCCAAGGTCCAAATGAGGAACAGAAGGAGAGAGAACATGAGCAAGGAAGTCAGGACCACGAGAGGTGCACCCACCCACTGTGATGGTGGAGCTGATCTAATGGGAACTCACCAAGGCCAGCTGGACTGGGACTGATGGAGCATGTGATCAAATCATACTCTCTGAACGTGGCTGACAAGGAGGGCTGACTGAGAAGCCATGGACAATTGCACTGGGTTTTGATTATACTGCATGTACTGGCTTTGTGGGAACCTGGTCTGTTTGGATGCTCACCTTCCTAGACCTGGATGGAGGGGGAAGGACCTTGGACTTCCCACAGGGCAGGGAACCCTGACTGCTCTTTGAACTAACTGGAGAGGGAGGGGTAGTGGGAGTGGGGGAGGGGGAGGGAAATGGGAGGAGATGAAAATTTGTAACAATAATAATAATAAATAATAAATAAAAAGAATAATTAATAGCAAAAAGACATGTATAAATCACATATATTTATGTTTCCTTCATGCTTTTGGTATTAGCATAATGTAAATAATGTTGGTTCTGCAAGTATATTTTAGTATATAACTATGTGTATGTGAGTTCTTCAAATACATTGATAGCTACTACTTAAATGATTACCCACACAAAAGAAACTCATAAGAGACAAAAGCAACCTTAAAAAATAATTGAATTTCAGGAACACAAGGGAACAATGGCAGGCAGGAAGGGGGTGGAGCCTTCCTAGAGGGCACTATGGAACCCTGGAGTCCACCCTCACTAGGCTGCTCCTACTCATTTTCTGCCCACTCTACTCCAATGAAGAAGAGAAAAGTTGGTATCCTAGCCCACCAAACCAAAGAGGAAGATGCATGGCTGTTCAGCAGTGCAGACCTCATACTACACTGTCACCCACTCCCTCCTCCAATGCTACTTGTTCCCACAGGATTATTGTCACTATGCGGCACAGCTTCTCTGATGGATCAAAGCCAGTGAAGTGTTGCTCTGGGGTGAAGAGACGGGACTTTCCCCAGGTGGCCTGATTCATTTCCTAGAAGTTATGGTTTTCCAAGGAGAACCTAGATCTTCAAAGAAACACTCCTCCATTGCACTGGAGTGGAACATTAACCCTAGAGCATGCAGACCTTCAAAACAAGCTCAAGGTAGATATGATGTGCTGCAGGTGAACAAGGGAGCACAAGAGGGTTCCTGTGAATATCACTGACAGCAGCATCCCCAACCTTGAATGAGTGTGTGCATTTCCGAAAGAAAAGATGATTTCCTGGACTTCAGCCCCAGAGGCTCAAGTATACTATTCATAGGGAAGTCTATGAATTCACAGCTCTAACATACTCACAAATGGTATTTGTTCTATTGATGAAGCAACTACTGTTTGAGTGGCAAAACTTTACAGAATGTATCAAGGTCACTGTTTATAAACAGTTTCCCCTAGTGGTGGTCTCTCTCTCTCTCTCTCTCTCTCTCTCTCTCTCTCTCTCTCTCTCTCTCTCCTGTTTGTTTCTACCTCTGTCACATATGAGGTGCTAAAAGGATCCTTCTAAATGTGAGTGTGCCATTGGTTTGCTCAATATGTTGGCCATAGCCCTTGTTGAGTCTACAACAGAATCTAAGAGGCATAACACAGTACCATGCAATAGGGCCATAATGTAAGTTTTATTAGTAAATTACCATGTGCTGTGTTGTTAAAGCTCACTGAGAGCTGACTCTAAGAGCAAGGCTCACAAATCTTGCTCATTTGCAACCCAAGTATATGTATCTCACATGTGTTCTGAGATCTTTCTAGGGACAGGATGTCTCTGCCTCTGTGATAAGGATAAAAGAGAACAGCAAACAGTTGAGAGCATGTAACATGAGGGCCGGCTTGTTGGGGGTTTTTCAGTTCTCACAGCCAGTAAGTCCCAAAGAAAATCACACAGAGAGTCTACATTAGGTTATAAACTGATTGGCCTATTAGCTCAGACTACTTATGAGCTCTTGCAGCCTATATTAAGCCATTATTTTTATCTATGTTAGCCACATGGCTCGGTACCTTTCTTGAAGGGGCAGGTCACATCCTGCTTTTTCAGTGATCTGGGCAGGAATGTGAGGAATGGGATTTCTTCTTTCCACCCTCATGTTACAAGAGCATTAAGAACATGATGTCCTTAAATACAGCTAAAAGTTAGCCATTTCCAACAGTGGTTCCCATTGTTTATATGGTAGCCTAAAAATTCCTGCAATTAGAGCATAAAGCTTCAAGCTTTATGGTGATGTGAAACAAAATGGTCCCTATGGGGAATGACACTATGAGGAGGGGTGGCTTTGTTGGAGGAAGTGTGTTACTGTGAGAGTGGGGTTTGAGGTCTCCTATGCTCAAACTATACCCAGTGTAGAACACAGTTTACTTCCTTTTGCCTGAGGATTAAGATATAGAGGCCTCAGCTCCTTCTCTAGCACCATGTTTGTCTGCCTGCTGCCATGTCCCACCATGATAATAATGAAATCTCTGAAACTATAAATCTCTGAAATTATAAGCAAGCCCCAATTAAATGTCTTCATTTATAAGAGATGCTGTGGTCATAGTGTCTCCACACAATTTGAATGTCTCAGCTCTATAATTTCATTCTTCTCTTAATTTTCAATAGAGTGAAAAAATTCCCTTCCCTTCCCCAGTGTACATTAAAGACATGGAAGGAGAGAGTATCTTTAACCTAACTCATCTTAAACAAAAGCTTCTTATTCCTAAAAACAGCCTGTCAGAGCATTGAGAGAACTGGGAACATTTGGTTTGGTCCCTATATCATGGCTACACCTCCATAGGTGATCCTATATATTTTTCTGTTGAGTCAGTAATCATCAGTATTGAAAACACTGTATTGATTACCTTGTTTACAGTTCTACTTTGTTGATGTTGCCAGAGAGGTGGCTCATTCTGGGAAGCCCCAACAAATCACACAAAAAGAAAATGGAAAAAATACTAACAGTGAAATAAGAAAAGAATTTTTATCACAGACCTGTACAAGGAAGATTAGGGTACTAGTGCCCTTAGCTGTCTTCAGGGATTCTGACATGAACTTCAGACTGAAAAGGAAAAGAACTAGGAGACAAGGGATATGTGTCATTAAGCATTCTTGATCATACTGGTCTGGTTGGGTTCAGTCCTGTGAAGTTCTGAAAAACACATTACTGTTTTTAAAGAATATTTGGTTGCCATCCTAAAATGATTGTTCCTGCTTAAGAGGACAGCCTCAGTTCCCATCATCCAAAGGGAAAGAATGGCCTCATATGGAGATGATCGAACTTAATGGTTCACTATGCTTGGTTGGTTGAGGGCAATGAATCCTCTGGGCACAATTCAGGGAGCTTGCAACAGAGTATTATGAAAGGAGAGAGATGACAATCACTTGAGTCTGATATCCCTCCTAAGTCTTGCAAAACACCTGTTACTCTTAACTTAGTACTATTAGCCTTGAAGGTTAGCAAGTGGAGTTAGGTAAATCTGGGGCTAATAAACCTTTTATTACCAATTTTTAGAAAGACATTCCTAAAGTGATTGTCATGTCTACATGCAGACAAGGCAGAAATCTAAGCCAAAATTTAAGGTAATAAAGGGACATACACAATGAAAGCAGGGGAGCCAAACTTTTATCTTGACTTTAGTTACCAGCTCCACATCTGGGGGCAAATGAAGAGCTAGGGCTTTGAGCAAAAACAATTTTCAAACTTCTGTCCCACTGAGTGAGAGAACCTAAATCCCAGTCTCAACCGTGGAGGACAAACATGCTTTGGGGGCAGTTCACAAACATCTATGCAAGGAGTTTCATCCCTAAGATCTTTATTACTTCCTGCAGCAGTTACTTTTCTACCTGGTTTGCTAACATACCTGAGAATCTTAAGGAGGGATTTATTTTGTCTCACAGTATGTGAGCACACACTATCATGTCTAGGAAGTCAGGACAGAGGAGTGTCAAATCGTGTCTACACTTACAAAGCTGAGCTGTGAGAGCTCATTCTCAGCTCAGTTTTCCTTCTTTATTCAGTCTGGGATCCCATCCCATGGAATGGTGCCAACCACATTTAGAGTATTCACCCTGCCTCAACCCAACCTAGAAAGCTCCTCACAGACATGCCTAGGGGAGGTGCGTCTCCTAGGTGATTCTAAAGCCAGTCAAGTTGATAATCAGTATTAATGACCATGTGAATAGACCCTATTAACAACTGAGAGAGGGAAAGCCAACCTGTGTAACATGAGGAGCGGGCTTATTGTGGCTTCTGTCCTGCCTGGTTCCCACAGTCATTATGCCCCAAAGAAAATCACACAGAGAGTCTACATTAGATATAACTGATTGGCCCATTAGCTCGGGCTTCCTATTAACTCTTGTAACTTATATTAACCCATTCATATCTATGTCAGCCACATGGCTCAGTACCTTTCAGTGGGGCAGGTCACATCCTGCTTCTTGGTTGGTCTGGGCATGACTGGGGAGGAATGGGCTTCCTCCTGAAATGGTGTTGGAGGTCCTTCTGTATTTCTATTGCTTTCATTGGTTATTAAAGAAACTGCCTTGGCCTAGTTGATAGGGTAGAACTCAGGAAGGCAGGGAAGACAGAACAGAATTCTGGGAGGAAGAAAGCAGAGACAGGTAGAAGCCATGGATCTCCTGCCCAAGACAAATGCTGGTTAGACTCATGTCAGTAAGCCATGACCTCATGGTGAACACAGATTAATAGAAATGGGTTAGATCAAGATGTGAGAGTTAGCCAATAAGAAGCTAGAGATAATGAGCCAGGCAGTAATTTAATTAATACAATTTCTGTGTGGTTATTTCGGGGGTTAAGCTAGCCAAGCAGCAAGACACAGCCCACTCCTCTTACTACAAACCTGTAACTAAGCAAACACAATTGGGACAGATTCTCTTGAAGAAAGCGTAGGCAATCTTTGCTGACCCTCAGTCCATCTCTCAGGTTCTGTTCTACACCAGTTTCTGCTCTCTGAATTTACAATCACAAAGACCATTGTGTTCAAGTACTTTAATTCTTAAGTATTAGAAATTTTATGTCAAAAAGTTTATTTTTCTTAAAAAAAAATAAATCAACTGGTCAAATAGCATGTAGGTTCCTTTGTTTTCCTTGTAGGTGTTAGGTGCGTATGAGAATAGAATCTAGATATGAAGTCAGGTGTACATACATACATAACAATATGCATACATATTAGCACACATGTATTCACATACACACTAAATTTGATCTTAGTCAAAAGAGTGAGAAGCAATATACCCACATATGTGAAGCCTAGTCACCTTTATGTATTGTCGGTCTCCCTGGTCCTTGCATCGTTTTAGGCAACATCCTTCTGGACTGGCAGTCTTTGAGTGATCTGGCGGTGTGTTAAAATAGAGTCTTCTCTTTTGAGAAAGGTTAGAGTATGACTCAGATAACGTGACTTCTGTCTCTCACTCACAGCCTTAAAAAATAAAAATAAACAAACAACAAAGAAAAACCTCTAGAACTCTAAATGCTTCCTGGATTTACCAACAAGACTCTAGTGTCCAGGGCATTTTTTGGGGGTCTGCTACCTTGTACTTTTGGTCTAGTTAATTCCCTGGAAGTTGATCTGTAGCTTTCTTTGACAGAAAAGCCATCATTTCATTTGACCTCTAAACAGCCAGTCTTTGTAACAGAGCAACCTTTTCAAAGATACAATTCCAAATTAAAATCCTGTGTCAGGAGAAAAACATTAACTGAATTGCAAGTGTTCTTTTGAGCCTCATTTAACTCAGGTGTATAAAGTTGAGATGGCAAATTTACATAAGACTTGTTTTAAGTTTAGAAAGCTTTGGGGGTTGCAAGGCAAGGTCTATATGTTTATTCATTACCATGAAAGGACTATCATAAAAATTTAGCTATGAAATTACAACATTTTAACAATTTAGAATTTGCTCTAGGATGGTGAGGAAAAAACAAAGCTAGCTAAATACTGAGGAAGCACAATCGTGTCTCTGAATTGTGTGCCCTGCCTACTCCCTGGTGTCCTTGTTCAGAGCAGAAACCTAACCAGCAATGGACGTCCTTGAAAAGGTTGTTCAGGGCAATCTTTTCATCACCCCAAGTTTCTCACTTGTTTTATGAACCTTACCTATAAAAACAAGGATAAGAGAGACCAAAGGGATAGTTCCACAGTTAAGAGCTCTAGCTACAGTTCCAGAGGGCCCTGGTTAGCTTCTTAGCACCTACAGGTGACCTCCAGTTCCAGGGTTTCTATTTCCATCTTCTGGCCTCTGTGGACACCAGTCACACATATGTTAAATAGATATACATTCAGTCAAAACACTTGGGTATATAAAATAAAAATTTTGAAAGTCAGAATAAAGATTGCTTACATTATCTAAGGAAAACATGAAAATAATTTATTGATTATACTTTTTATTAGCAAGATCTTTATAATGAAGCTTTAATTTTTTTAAAAAAGGACATGAAGTTGGAAGCAAAATACAGGAGTAGGAATTAAGAAGACTTATAAGGTGTAGGAAGTGAATATGATCAAAATGAATTGTATATCTATGTGTCAGATTCTCAAGGAATATAGTAAACATTTTTTAAATAGCCATGCCCCCTTCTGTGGTCACATCCTCCCTTTCTGCTCCCTCCATCCCAGCCCATCTCTGTCTCCACCACTTGTGTAGGCGGTCCTTCTGCCTATGTGTTGCTTTTATTGGTTAATGAATAAAAAACTACTTTGAGCCTATGGCAGGAAAGAACAGAACTAGTCAGGGAAAAGCTAGGCTGTATTCTTGGAGAAACAGGGTGAGTTAGAGAGAAGCCTTGTAGCCCACCAACGCTGGGAACTTTACCCAGTAAGCCACAGCCACATGGCGATACACAGATTAATGGAGATGGGTTAAATTAAGATGTAAGAGTTAGCCAATAAGAAGCTAGAGCTAATGGGCGAAGCAGTGATTTAATTACTATAGTTTCTATGTGATTATTTCAGTTCTGGGCAGCTGGGACGAACAAGTGGCCTGCTGCTACACACCACTAATCTGAACCTATCCTTGCCAAGCACCCCTAGTTTCCAAATCCTGCAGACACTGTGTAGTTCTCTTATATGACATGTTCAAAGCCATCCATAGTGCCTGACCCCATTACACTCTCCTCCCTCAGAATCCATGGCAGGGTTCACAGGGTTCTCTGGTTTTCCTCTCTTCTTTTGGATGCTCTATTTCAGTATCTTTTTCAGTTCCTTTCCTTTATCTCATCTTTCCATATTACAGGGTCTTGGATTCTGTTCTTAGTGTCTCTATTTCTACCGTACATAATCAGCCTCACCTACAACACCCAGAATAATACAGAATAATTTTGATAATAATAATAATAATACAGAAAAGTACCGTTGTCTCTTTTCATAGAGGATGAATTACAGCTCCCTTTAAAAGTTTGTATGTTTAATTCCTAAACCTAGAGTCTCAGCCTGTGTTTATATTTAGATAATAGAACCTTTAAGAGTGCAATTAAATTAAAATAGGGTCCTTAGGATGGGCCTTCATCCAATGTGGATGGCATCCTCATAAGAAAAGGTAATTAGAACACAGCAAACACAAATGGGCAACCATGTAATGACATGGCCAGAAGGGGGCTGGCATTCAGTTCCATAAGCTCAACCCCTTTTTAAAATGTCTAAATCTGCATCTCTAGCCCAGATCTCATTTCTGGACTCAAAACCCATGATGCAACTACTTCAGAAATGAGCAAATATCTTTCCCCACATCTATGTCTTTTCAATCCCTGTTACTGGTGAAATGCATCAGAAGCACAGGGAGCATCCTTCAGGAAATTGAGAGTTCCCACAGTGGGATGTGTGTTGGCCTTGCACATCTTTTTTTCCTCTTTATTGTTTCTTTCACTGTCTCTTATAATGCATTCGAACTGTAGTCTCCCCTCACTCCCCTCCTCTCAGTACCTTCACCTCCCCCTCTCCTCCAGATCCATTGTGCCTCCATTTCCCTTCAGAAAAGAACAGACCTCCCAGTGATACCAAGTGAACATGACATAAATAAGATGAAATAAAACTAGGCATAAACCCTCTTATCAAAGCTGGATGAGGCAACCCAGGAGGAGGAAAAGGTCCCATGCGCAGGCAGAAGAGTCAGAGAAGCCATCACTTAGTTTATTTGCATTTCATTATCACTCATAAAATGATATTAACAATGCCCAATTGAAACTCTGTGTGTAAAAACATAATACAGAAGTCCTCCAAGATGAGCATCATGTTGTTGTTGACTCAACAAGGTCCAGAACTCATAAAGGGGCTCAGAGAGCTTCTAGCTGTCCTCTCTCAGGGAAGTAGGGCAGAGAGCATTTACTTCTACAACAGCAGATGTGACAGCATGTTTGGAGAGCTCCGAAGTCTCATTGCCCAAAGTTTTGACTTGGGGTCAGTCACATGCACACAAATGTGGCTTACTTTAGTCTCTGGGCCCTCCAGAGGACAAGCT
The DNA here is from genome assembly GCF_903992535.2 of Arvicola amphibius. NCBI lineage: Eukaryota > Metazoa > Chordata > Mammalia > Rodentia > Cricetidae > Arvicola > Arvicola amphibius. Next base: position 99,320,507 of record NC_052051.1, on the reverse strand, counting down.
GATGACCCTTGATGTCCATAAATGAGACTGGTAGAATACACTTGTCTAGGCCCTGTTTAAAATATGGACATCCTTACCAGGCCTAAGGATCACATCCCAGGAACTAGTCAAGGACCAAATCCTTGACTGCACAGAGATCAACAGAATATGCACAACACAATGTCTGAAACTAAGTGCCTGAGAAAGCCTCATGACTGTCAAGACTCCATTGCATGTTCTTTGTCAATTACCCCCAGTCATGACTGAGTTCTGTCAATACCAATTCTTTTCTTTTTCTTATCTCTTTCCTCCTTTTTAAAATGATACTAACTTAATATACAGTAGCGTAAATCAAGAATAAAATAGGAAATTGTGTTTTTAAAAGTACAAGTTAATTTGAAGATAAAAGAAATCTAAATTTTCTCAAATTAAGCAGTCTTTGAAATTAGTGGATGCCAGAAATATCAAAATGAACACAGATTAAAAAAAAAAAAGCAATATCCCCGGGACAGCCAAATTAAAAAGCAGAGAGAAGTCTCCAAAGACCGGTGTGGTTATTTGAGAACAGCCAAGCAGTACAATGGGAATGCCACACTATAGAAAGGCATGGGCATAGTCAAAAGGTGGAGACAAGGGAACTCTTAAAGAAAAACGTAGACAAGAGTGAACACAGAGTTCAATTGTCTTGGAGAACAAAGTAGGAGTATGGGTGTAAACATTCTAAGAAGAGTATCTTTTCAACTTGTTGAAATCTTAAAAGTAAACTAAAGAAATCCAAAGACACACACACACACACACACACACACACACACACACATGTATGTATGAGCATGCAGAGCATGAGGTCCATACAGGGTGTAAAGAAATCTCTTGCAGGGCTTTTAGAATGTTCTCAGAACTATTTATCTCGACAGGCAGACATCAGCCCTCTCTTCATTCCTCTTCCATTCTAATTATGGCTGGGTCTGACAAGAATGATTTTATCTTGGAATAATCAACTTTCCAACAACTTTAATTATAACCAAAGCTTTTGCACATTTTCTTAAGAAACGGGCAAATATTCCTTGAAATAGAAAAAGATTACATTCAAAGAGCACTATATAAGAATAGCACGTTTTTGCAGTGAGATATCACTCAAAATTTAAAAGAACTAGATTTACATATATAAGTTCATACATATATAGTGATCAACACACAGCAAAATAAAGTTATCTGTAAGTCTGTAAGTTTCTAAACTTCAAAAATACAGCACTCAGTAGTTTGTATACATTAACATACATGAAGCATGTGTGAACATGACTGGAATTGTACCCAGCAGTTGTAGATTATTCCTAGAAAAGAAGGAGTAGGAATGATAAAGTGAAAAACGGGACTCTGTGAGTCTCAAGTATATCGTGAAGCTCTATGGAAAGAGAAAAGAGAGCAAATATGGGCTACCTTTGGCTCTGCAAAAATCAAGCTCTCTTTCTCTTCCCTTATCCTATGTCTTTGTATATACTGCGTTCAGCTAGAGAAGGGCCAATAGGGAAGCTATGCATATGTTGTATGCAATTACCATGTGACCTGGAGCATACAAACACACACACACACACACACACATACTTTTCAACTATAAAAAGAATGGAATTATTATAATGCAACCACATAGATGAACACTGGGAATGTAGGCCAAGTGGCAAGAAATATTTACAACAGTCGAGCTCGTGGGGATAGGGAGCAGACAAGAGGTTACCAGGGGCTGGAAAGACGAGGAAATAGGAAGCTGTTGTGTAACATGTATAGCACTTCTTGTTCCGGATGATTAAAATGATTAGGAAAAGATAGTGTCAATTTCCATACAACATTGTGAATATAATATGAATTGATGAATTTGCTTTTAAAATGACCAAAATACAGGAACTGGGAAGGTGATTCAGTCAGTAAACGTTTGCTCTTCATGCCTGACTACTTAAGTTTGGATTCCCAATACCCACATGAAAAGGCAAGCATGACTAGGGATGGACAGGAGACACCTGGCACTTGTCACCCAATCTAGGCAGTCCTTGAGTTTCAGACTCAGTGACAGACCATGTCTTTAAAAAAAAAGTGGGAAAAATGTTAAGGAAGACAATGACATCATATGCATGTGTGCATACACCCACTCACACATATGAATATAAAGACACATAGACACACAAATGATCAAAACAGAAAACACTCTGTTCATACACACATGCACATAAGCACACTCATGCACTGAAACTAATAATGAAATATGACAAAAACTCTATTTGTACAATTTAAAGGGATAAATTTGATGCGTGAAACATTATTTTTAAGACTGATTTGTAGGTGGATTTATTCCTGGGAATTGGCTTTTCCAGCTGCAGAGTCAAGTTAGACCAGCTGAGGTCAGCATCTGGAAGGACAGGTTTGAGCTCTGGGCATACACTGGTGCTGGGGTCTTCGGGAGGAATTTCTTCTTTGTCACCAAAGACTTATGGAGGCCTTTCAAATAACTGAGCAGATCACCCAGACTTTCATTCCTCAAATGAACTGACTTTAGATTCTCATCATACCATGCCACGCACCGCGCCCCCATGTCTGCATTCGACATGGAGCTTCGGACAAGGGGCAGGAGGTTAAAATACACAGACACACACAGACAGAGAGACAGCGACATGAGTCATCCTTGAATTCCCCAAGAATGCCCCCTTTATTGTGTTCAGGGGCAGATTATATAGAGATAGCCACGCCCCAGCCAAACCCCCCAGAAACCACTCTCCTGCCATCAGGAACTCCTGAAGGTCTCATGCTCAGAGAAGCTGTAGGCACTCAGATCAGGGGATTGCAAGAAATTCAGGATCTGGGGTCTCACTGCTCCCAACAATACCACAAAATACCCTGGGAGTAGCACCTATATTTCCCCCAGGGGAAGGATTTTTTTTTTAAATAGGTTTCACTCTGTAGTCCAGACTGGCCTGAAACTCAACTCATGGAAATTCTCTTGCCTCAGCCTCCCAAGTATTGAAATTACAGGCATGAGTTACCACACCTGGCTTAGGATCATTTCTGACTGGATAACTGGCAGTCAGGTAGCCAAACAGAAATAAAGCTGAACATCCTATTGTGATTTTCCTAACAGATACTTGCTATGGTCTTTAACACTTATATGCATTCAAACTGTGTGTTTTAAATTTGCATTCAAATTGTAACAAATTCCACAGGGTCCAAAAAGCCTCCAGGAACATTTTGAAAAATGAGAATTATTTATTTTACCTGTGATGTGAAAATTATGAGTGTAGTAATAACTGAGTGGTTCTCAACGTCTCCTGACAACCAATGGCTATTCATGGGTGTTAAAGTGCCCACCCTGAGTTCATCATTGTCTTTTAAAAACTCAACCTGAGACAGCTCAGTGGAGAAGAACATATGCTGTGCAGTAATGGGATCTAGAGCTGGGATCCCAGCACCCAGGAAACAAGTCAGCGATCCTGAAAAATGTCTGGAATGCCAGCTGCTTGAATCCAATGCCCTCTTCTAGACTCCATGCATACAAAGGTGCACGCCTCCACAGACAGATATAACTAAAAATAAGCAAAAATATTTTTAAAGTGTAAAAACTTTCAAATAAGCCTATGTACATATGCCAGTCTTAGAATGCCAAAATTAATAGGCTTTAAGGCCTCATCTCGGGAGGGCCCCAATCTACTCCTGCTTCCAACAGTGAAACACGACCCATCCCCCACCATAGCATGATGAACCTGGTTTCCCTAGCCATCTGCCGTGCTTTGGTTGATGATTCTGTTAGCTCCCTCCACCAACTGGCCTCTGAATTGAAAATGAACTCAAAAACGAAATGGGAGGATGATTACATAACAAGCAGGTACTGGTATTTCAAAAAACTGAGGACAAAGATTCTGGTGCTTTCATCCTAAAGACATAATAAATGTTTGACTTAAACAGTGATCAATGTAGAAATGCCAAACATCACACCAAGACATAGTCCACCTATAAGTACAATTTTTATGTTTCTGTGTATCAGCTAAAGAAAGTTTAATTCAAACTTACAAAAAAAATTGAGAAGGCCAGAAGTTTTCCATAAAAATAAAGTAGTTGACCTTCTTAAAAAAATGTAGCCACTTCTTTCTGATACAATTTTTTTTCATTTTTTCCAAAAAGCTCCCAGAGGCAGCATTTGAGCCTCCAGGAGCATGGCTGCAACCTCTGATGAGCAGGACGAAACGTCAATCTCAGGGCCTGTGGGTGCCTTCTGTTCTCCAGCTCGCAATCACCCCTCTCCATTTTTGTTCTTCCTCTTCCCATCTTCTTCCTTGCTTTCCAACGTTGGCTTTTCTGTTTTGTTCCATTTGCCTTGACCCCTCATTGTTGCTTTGGCCACCATTTATCTCTGCTATCCCTCAATAGTAAAGAGAACGGCATGGATACTGGCCTACTCACTCCTGTGTCAGCAGTCTGCAAGCAATAGGATAAAGCAATGCAGACTGCAGATGATTCGTCAGTAAAGTGCTTGCTACCCAAGAATGAGGACCAGACTTTGCTGCTCAGAACCTGCATAAAACTGCCAGCGATGATGATGTATGTTACTGTTCCAGAGCTGCGGAGGCAGAGACAGCAGAATCCCTGGGTTCACTGGCCAGCCAGCTTTCCTCAGTTGGCAAATTCAGGTCCAATGAGAGACCCTGTCTAAAAAGGAAAAGGTGAATGGTGCCTAAGGAATGACACAGAAGACTGACCTCGGGCGTGCACGTGCGTGCACACACAGAGAGAAAAATAAAAACCTGTTTGAGATAAAAATATAATAAGAAATGAGTGAGAAGTCCTAAGCTCCATTTCCTCTAAGTCTGTTTAAGGTGATGGTCTTCAGAGAAGGTTCTACGGCTGTTTTGTGTTAACAATAATGCCCCACCAATCTTTGTGGGCGAAGACAGCGACTTCTATAAAGTTGCAATCTATTAGATTTGACTGTCAGTTTTAGGCATAGGAAAGCTTTCCCTCTATTTTTGTTGCCTTGAATTCTTGAATGTCATTTGAAAAAGAAAAATCTATAATTTTGCAAACAGAAATTACAACCTCCACCCTTATTGAGCATCAAGTAGTATGCAGTCATGCGTGCAAACTTATTATGGGAAAATAAATCAGACTCGTATGAAAATTAATTTAATTATGCTCTCAGAGTTTTCCTATTGACAGAATGTGCACATAACTCCTTTAGGACAATAACATAAAAATGGAATCTAGTGAGCAAAGGGTTTGTTGTTGTTGTTGTTGTTCAAATCATTTAATTACTCATTCCTCTATGGACCATATCATACAAGTGAGTAGTTACCTGACCATTTAAAAGGAGAAACTGAGGTAAACCCACACTATTCAACCAGAAGATCCTTCAACGCCACTGCCTATTCCTATCATTTTCTTTCTGTGCATTGAAACATATGTACAAGGTTGTTGTCTCTGTGAAGTGATGGAGAAATACATGGGCAAAGTTGTCTCCGGGAGGTGATGGAGAAACATATGTACAAGGATGTCTCTGTCAGGTGAGAGAGAATCTTAGCACTGTGTATTCTCTGACATTTCAGTTGAACAAATACCCAAAGGACCTTCCCAGGTGGATAAAACTTGGCTTTAGGCAATTAGTGTTCAAAGTAACATTAATGTTGTCTTCCTGAAGCTGCAACTTGACAGTCTGATAAACAATAGCACGGAGGGAGGTGTGAACTTCCACTATTTATCTCAATGGGCTGTTAACTTTGAAACCTAATTATGATCACTTAAATGCCAGCGCTGTTAATCATTTCACTGCCGAGCACTGTACCAGAAACGCCCGGCCACAGTGCTGTGCTTCTTCCCAGGGCGGCCAGGTTCAATTGCCGTGTCCTGATGAGCTTCTGCAGACTGTCCTCTTGTTAGTGGCATCAACCTCGGGAACTGAAGCTGCTGGCTAAGCAAGGCACCTCGGACTGTGCTTCAAACAAAGAAAAGGAATGTGTGTCTGTCGCTGGGTTGTTTCCTCTGTTTAATGCAAGGCATGAAGCTATGGCAAGACCCCGGGTTCAGTTGACGGAACAAAAACAAACAATAAGCAAATATATTGGTAGACACCTTGGCTTCTTTGCACTTAGGACGTTTACATAATGTGTCTTGATTTCTTGCAAAACGATCACCCCAACGTTAGTGCGTATTGCTTTGCTCCTGAAAGAAAGAAAAGGAGGGGCAGCTATATCCTGAGTTCAGCTACGTGTGACAGAACTGGCATATGATGAAAAGTCAGTACTGAGAGGCAGAAGAGCTCCCAGGAAAAGTTCACAACTTCCACAGGGCAAACATGGGGGCGGGGAGCTATTTCTTTTCTTCCTTCCTTCTTTCTTTCCTTCCTTCCTACCTTCCTTCCTACCTTCCTTCTTTCCTTCCTTCCTTCCTTCCTTCCTTCCTTCCTTCCTTCCTTCCTTTTAAATCTGTGGTACTGGAGGCCAGACCCAGGGTCTCACACACAAGGGCCAAGATTTCCATCACTGAGCTGTATCCCAGCCCCAGTCCCCTCTTCCAATGAGCTCTCCAACTCCAGACAGTAGTTTTGTTAATAGGAAGGGTCTGCAGCAGGGGCTCTCAAAGTGTGTTCCCTAAAAGGCAGTTTCCCAAGCCACTGCAGGCCCTTGGGGAGGACGGGCCGTGAGCCTGAAACAAAAAGTCCTCGGGAAGCTAACACTCTCTGGTGTAAAAGAACTACTGGTCCATGAGAAACCTACAGTGCTTAGGCCCGGACCTGCCTGTCATCATCGGGAACCAGACAATGACTTCTCTGCCTTCGTCATCATTAACTCTACTGCAGTTAAATAGAGGGAAGATCCAGGCACGCTTATTTGAAATATATACTTCACTGTACCCTTAACCAAATGCTGCTTGGAAGCCAACAGACTTTGACCATAGTTTTACCCATTGTCAGGGGAAAGTCCTGTGCCTGAGCAGCTAAGCAGAAAACTTAGGGAGAAATGAAAATGTATGTGAAATCTTAAATACGTAGATTAACACCTCTGGCTTCAATCTTTCTAGTGTGCATCTCTTGCGTACAGCATAGGGAAACACTCCTAAAATCTGTTTAAAACTGTTGAAAATTCAACAGCTTCCCCCTCAAGCTCAAGATGCAAATGATTCGATCAAAGTAAAATTTACCAAAGAAAAAAAAAAAAAAAAAAAAAAAAGATTTGATCATGTAGTGATATTTCATTTATAGTTTAAAAAATAAAACTTGCCTAAAGTTCAGAGAGTGAACTGAGGAGCCTTACAGTCCAGGCAGTGGTGACACACACCTGTAATCCCAGCAGTTACAGTAGTTTGCCATAGAAACCTGGCGGTAATGGTGCACGCCTTTAAGCCCGGCCCAAGAAAGGAATATAAGACAGGAAGAGAAAGTTCTCAGTCTCAGTCTTATTCTGAGATTCCTGAGGCACGGTCGCCATTTTGAACTGAGGTAGAGGTGAGAGCCAGTGCCTGGCTGTTAAGCTTTTCTGACCTTCAGGTTGAACCCCAATTTCTGTCTCTGGGTTTTTAATTAACCGTGCTATACGATCATTTGATCAAAGTAAAATCAGTGCCACACGTGTATAATCCCAACACTTAGTGGGCAGAGGCAGGTAGATATTTGTGAGTTCAAAGCTAGCCTGGCCTAAATAGAGAGCTGCAGGCTAGCCATAGCTACGTGATGAGATGGTGTCCCATAAAATCATTTTATGTGATGGTTAATATTGTCAGCCTGACAATTTATATAATCTGACAAGTTCTATAGTCACTGGTACCTGTGAAGGATTAGATTAGGGAAGACCCATTTTTTTCTTTCTTTTATTGATTTCATTGAGCTATACATTTTTCTCTGCTCCCCTTCCCTTCAACCTTCTCCCATAGTCCCCATGCTCCCAGTTTCCTCAGGAGATCTTGTCTTTTTCTAGAGAAGACCCAATCTTAAGGTGCACAGTAGAACCATTCACGGTCTGGGGGCCAGACAGAACAAAAACTAGAAACCAGCTGAATACCAGCCTTCATCTTACTCTGAATCCTGACGGTGGGTTCCATATGACCAACTGCCTCAAGTCCCGGATGCCATGTGTGGTGATTTGAAAGAAAATGGCCCCCATAGACTCAGAGACTGGCACTACTAAGAGGTGTGGCCTTGCTGGAGGAAGTGCACCACTAGGGGACAGGCTTTGAGATCTCAAATGCTCAAGCCAGGTCTAGTGTGACAGTCAGTCCTTGTTCCCTGCCAACCCAGATGAGAACTCTCAGCTCCTTCTCCAGTCTTCCTGCATGCTGCCATGCTTCCTGTCACAAAGATATAAACCTCTGCAACTGTAGGTCAGCTCCAATGAAATGTTTTCTTTTCCAAGAGTCGCATGACCATGTGTCTTCTCACAGCAATGGAAACCGTAGGATACCAAGCTTCCCTACTATGGAGGACTGTGCCCCTTAGAACTATAACCAAAAGCAAACCCTTTGTCTCTTAGGTTACACTGTTGTATTCATCAGGTGTTCTGTCACAGAAGCAAGACAAGGGACTAAGACTTTATCCAATATAATCTTATCAATCACATTCCCTGAACCAAGGAAGATATGGCTTTCTCCAGAAACTTCTAAGATTTTCTCAAACAAATGTTGCTTACTCAAGAATGCCCTTCTGGAGCTGGAGAATGGCTCAGTGGCCATGAGCACTGGGTAATTTCCAGTACCCACATGATGGCTCATAACCATCTGAAATTCCAGCTCCAGGGAATCAGATGCCCTCTTGTGGTATCTACCAGCACTAGGCACACATATAGTATGCAGACATACAAACACCAACACATAAAATAATTTTTAAATAAAGAAGGAATTCCAAATCCCTGCTCCTGTTGGTAGTAATTACATTCTGGTAGATGCTTATCAAGATCCAAAATAAGAGGAAACCCAGATTACTCAATTATTTTTGTTCATTTTGCACATCCAAATGATTCCATATCTCCCAAACAGCTAACCAAAACAGCCTAGCAAGGATATCTTCTATTTTATAAATTTTCCTGGGAAGCTCAGCTTCAAATTATTCCTAATCAGAACTACTACCTTCCAAGAGTGATGTTCTTGTTAAACTGTTTTGTTCATTATCTAATGGAGCAGGAAACATTTCTTAAAAGAGTTGGCCCCTTGGAAGGTAGCAAGCTCTTTTACAGAATGGGGCACTCTTGCTGATACCGTGGCTAGGCTCTTATACAGAATGGCACACTCTGTTGTTAGTACCATGGCTGGTCTTTCTACACAGAGCCAAGGGCTAGGAAGAGTTTGCATTTTAACCTCCTTGCAACCCAGCAGGTTAGCTGCACACAGTTTCACAGATAAAGACATGGCTCTTAAGATTATCACACATTGTGACTGTAGTAACTGTAAGTTCAGTATCTACACCCAGGACTCACACCACACAGACTCACAATACACATATAACACACAGAGAGACATACACACATACACCACACCACACACAAAGACACAAAAACACACACCACATACACAGTGACACAGACACACATGCACAGGGGCACATACACTGTCACAGAGACACATATACACACAGACACACACTACATACATGTACATGCCACACACCACATGCACATACACATGCACTCAAACACATAGACATGGTTAAACTACAAGAGAGGATTCCTCAGCCTGGAGGACTTAAATCTTAAAATAAATCTTAAAACTTAAATAAGTAGGAATATTTTTTCCAGGAAAAAGGCTTCCCAACTTTTTCCCCAAAGAAAAAAATGTTATTCCTAGTATATTGTATGGTGAATAAATCTATCATCTTTTGAATTGCGGGAAGACAATGTACCCTCTGAAATACTCCACTGTAAGAATTCTCTGAAGAGACCATTGATTCCAAGATGATTCATACCCTCTGTCTTACATAAACAGAAATGCAACCTTGGGGAATCCCCTCCCAACAGTGATGACTAGAGACACTGGAGGAGCCCATTCTTCTGCGTTTGAGTCAGAGCTCTGGGCACATTAGTCTCCTTCTTGGTCTATCTTCTAGATTATCTACCGGGGTTAATAAAGGGAAATTTCTCAGAGGTTAGTGTGCCAGGCAAGAGAGGTGTGTGCATAGTGTGCTTAGAGCGTTTATACCGTGTCAGATAGAAGGAAGCACTGAAATAGTGTTCGTGTCCGTCATCATCACATATGTCAGCGGTGTCCATCCTGACCTGTGTAGCCAGATATGTGGTTTCCCATTAGAATATGGGCTCAAGTTACCAAGCTCAAAAATTAAAATGTAACTGTAGAAAAATTAAAGAACATAATATCTAAAATCATGTCAATTTTATCACCCAAGTTATGCAAACCCACATTTCTGTTTATTCTTATATGCAAGCATCACAGAGAATATATTTCTTAACCAAAAAAGGGGGGGTGTGAATTAAAAAAAAAAGGTCTTTCTGCTGGATGTCATGAACCACACCTTTAATCCCAGCACTTGGGAGGCAGAAGCAGGCTGATCTGACAGCCTGATCTACAAAATGGGTTTACAGAGAAACCCTATCTCGAAACAAACAAAAAGGTCTTTCTGTGGAAAACCCCAAGCCTATCAGTTAAGATTATCCACACTCACTTCCTTTGCTATCAAGCTCAATAAATCTTTTACTTGGCATGACTGTGTATTTGAACCCCCATTATGTATGTCTCTCTCTCTCTCTCTCTCTCTCTCTCTCTCTCTCTCTCTCTCTCTCTCTCTCTCTCTCTCTCTCTCTCTCTGTCTCTCAGCAATATATGGATATGATACAGAAATGTGGACTGGGCAGGAGAGGCAGTTTATCGAACTTATAGGTTGAACAATCCAATAAAAATTTTGCTTACTGGTGAATGCATGGGATTAGAGTCCGAATCAGTGCTGCTTACCAGTTGTGTTGCTCTTATTAAATATTAAACATAACATTGTGTACAGAGAGTTTTCAAGTATTAAGTGCAAGTGCATGATAGATGTTTGATAAATGTTGTTTTCCTTCCACGCCTCCGATTAATTAAGCCATGGCAACTAGTGGAAAATTCCTAAGGGCAAGAAGGGTTTTGTGCCTGTCCTCTTCACATTATCAATCAGTGTTACAGACAAAGGTGTTAATGATGCAATTACATTCAAATGGCACAAAACTGGGAGAAATGGGCAACCTATTGAATGATTGAACTAGTACTCAGAAAGGTTTGCATAGCCAAGTTCAAGTTCAAAAGCTCATGATATTTAAATACAGATTAAATACAAAATTCTCTGTTAGGTACCGTGTTCCAAAGTTAAACTCCATAAATCCCAATTTAAAGAAACTCAGATCTGCGTTTTTAGAAACGAATGTGACTCTGATTTGCAGAAAATAATTGTGGAACTTTTTCAACCACAGAAACAACTCTCACCTCCCCAGGCTACAGAGTGTCCTGCAGAAATGTCTCTCACCTCCCCAGGCTATGGAGTGCCCTGCAGAAATGTTTCTCACTTCCCCAGGCTATGGGGTGCCCTGCAGAAATGTCTCTCACCTCCCCAGGCTATGGAGTGCCCATACAGAAACGTCTCTCTCCCTCAAAGGGAATAAGAGATAGTGTACCCTGGAACCTGAGTGACCCCAAGACAGACCCAGAGAGACTCCACATAAAACATTCTAACGTGGCAACAGTCTCAAGAAGGTTGCACAACAAGACAAAGAAAGTAATCAATCAACACACATCAAAAACATGGGAACATGAGATAGAGTCACAAAATCTTAGGACACATACAGAGGTAGATTTAAAAAATTGCTATTTGGGGATCTAAAGATAGCCCAGGACGATTTGGCTACCAACCTGAAGTATTCTAGATCTCCACAACCCCTGAAACTTTAATCAGTCAAATAGCCTTGTTTTTTAAGAAATTCTGCTCTCAGGGACCGTAAGAGTCACTTCTGTCCTCTAGATTTCAATTTTTCTTAATCCTAGAATGATTCGGGCAGAGAATCCATAGTTGATGCGACACTTGTTACCTATCCAAACAGATTTTCCATTTCTTAAAGGGCATTTGACATACCGTCCCCTTGCACTCAGCTGGGGAATCTGCAAATAGAAGGCCTTTCAAGGGGGCCTCACAGATACCAGCAGTCAGTCACCTGTAGAAATGTAAAGCTCTGTCCCCCACTTCCAAGGCTGACTTCATTCCAAACTGCCACCCCCGATCCTGCTACTCAAAAACTATTCTTACACTCTCAAATTATTAAAGTTTCATTGAAGAAATTAAATTGCATTTAAATTATTGATACTTTAAAAAAGTGAATGTTAATAATATCCAATAGCAGGGAGAGAAAGGGACATACTTAAAAACCAATTATCTTGACAGATTCAGTCTTGTAGTGTGTATGCAATTCATAAGAAGATTCCAGCTGAGTCTCTTTTGGTTTGCACTGCTAGAAGAGTCAGTGAATAGTCCCCAGACCTACTCTGTATCTTTCTGGATTCCCTTTAGGCCTCTTTACAGACAGGTCTCCAGTTTTACCCTCTCTGCAACTTCACCTCATGGCAACTTCAAACACTGCAGCACCGGTGCCACAATGGGCCTGCATCTCCCCTCTGAGTTCAGGGAGTGCTGACTTCAGCTCTCAGGCCCCAGAGGCATGAGGAGCTAGCTCACATTCTTGCCAGGGCCATAATTCTTCCCTGTGGTTAAGCACTTCCAGACTCCCTGCTCCCCTCATGCTGCTAGCTCCATCACTGGGTTCTGCCACACTAAGATTGCGGCTGCAGTAGGTCCTCTCTGTTGCTGCCAGCCTTACCTTTATCTGCAGACAGGATGGCTTACACCAATGTTGGAACGCCTCCACATCTGCACACACTGACTCCAGGTCTTCTAGAACCTTCTGGCAGAGCAGAAAGGTTTCCATCCCTAAATTCCCACGTCCTGTGGTTTCACTACCAAACCCGTTTGGTTCCTTTGTTGACACAGGAGAGGAGAGCAGAGAGCCAGGTCTGGGAAACTTATAGGAAGGCAGCAAAATTAGCATACAAGAAAAAAAAACAGCTGCTAAAGAAGACTGAAAATAACACAAACACACACACACACACACACACAGAGCCAAGGCTGACTAGAACTGGCTGAAGCCATCACACAGCCCAGAAGCACTCCAGTGTCTGAAGGTGACCTGTGACTCATTAGGATACTAAAACACACAGCCCTGTGTGGAGAGATAAGATGCTAATAAGATAACCAATGCACGAAGTTGTGTGTAGACCTATGATGATTCAGAACATACACAAGAAAGCTCATGCTACGCAAATGACCCAGAAAATCCATGCTACACAAGTAACAACAGCAAACCGCACACATACACGCAGACGCACACACACACACACACACACACACACACACAGAGAGAGAGAGAGAGAGAGAGAGAGAGAATGAGACGTAAAAGCCCCAATCCTCTATACAGTGTCATCATTTGAGATGCACTCTTGAAAGTGTATTAACTCTTAATAAACCACAGCTGCTCCGGCTGCAATTCTGTGTCCTGTTCAGTTCCTAACCCAGAGACACAAGAACCAGAGCCTGCCTCCAATGGGTGCCAGTGACCTCCAGCATCCACCAGTATCACTGTCTGGGACCTGTTCCTCACAGGGTACATATCTGTGTCCTTGGTTTCTCCTGAATTAATTTTGAGTTCACCTAGGAGTTCAGTCCTCATTGGTATCCCAAGCTCTACCCTTCAGTCCACAACAATAATGAAGGATCCAAAAGGGCTCTGCAGTCTGTGTCCTCCCTCCTCCCACCACAACCTGGCTAGCTGGTCTTTGCTTTCCCCAACACAACAGGGACTTCCTGGCTAACACATTCATTAGGTCATCCTTGCTCTCATTCCAAACAAAGACTTCCTGAACTTTTTTTAATTACACGCTCCCCTTTTGCAATTTATGTGAGTATACTACGTATGTGTATGATGTGTGTGTGTTCATTGTGTGGGCACATGTTCGTGTACGAGTATGGACGTGTACATGCCACAGTTGAGTGGGTGGAAGTCAGAAGACAGACTTCCTGCCCTCCTTGTTTGAGGCAGGCTCTTCTCTACCACTGCATATGCCGGGTTAGCTGGCCTGCTAGCTTCTGGAATTCCCGTCTCTGTCCTTAGGTGCACTGGTATTAGAGATGTGCACCACCACATCCAGCTATCTTTGCACTCTATGGATACGAACTCCCTTCTTTATGCATGCACAGCAGTGTTTCATTCACAAATATGTATTCCTAGCTTACAACCTCTTTTTGCCTGAGAAACTTTTATGTGATTGCAAATATATAGGTATATAAAATATGTATACAAATCAAACATTCATTGATAATCATGAAAAAATATTTTAAAACAATTCTTTAGTACCTATATGATCTTATCATTTTACGTGCTAACAGAATACAATCCAAAAATATACTAACTTAATACTTGCATGTTGAGGAATCACTATCAGAAAGTATGAAAAGTCTTTGTTTTCCATAGTTAAACTGTTACATTTCTATGAAAACAGAAAACTTTGTATAATCTGTAAAAACACTGTCATTAATAATATACAACAGTCTGGAATCTGAGCTATTACAGGCACATTTGTTGGCCTTCTGAAGCATGAGAACATGCTCCAATCAACACCATCCTGTGTGTGCAAAGCCAATGTTTCAGTCGAGTCTCATGGAGTAACCCAGAGGAACATTACCAGAGATGCTCAGATTCCAACCCAGATGAGCATTACCAGAAACTCTAGGACTCATCAATGTTTGACTTTGGATTAGTTTTTGGTCACTGTGTGTTCAGGGACCTTCTGGTATCACCAGATGCATCATGGTCACATGTTCAGGTATGTGACTTCCATACCCACAATAAGAAGTTCTTTAGTTCTAACATTATTGACCACCTAAATGATCTTTTCCCCCTGCAAAGGCAGCTCAGAATGGGGAATAGATGAATATAGCAGGGAGAAGATGGAAAGAGATTTTTGGAAGATTCCAGTTTTTAACAGGTGCATAGGGTGATGTTTATTAAATACATTAATCTGTTGCACATCCTGTTGATGGCATCTGTTAAGAACCTGTCTTTCCATGAGTATCACTACCACTTTGTCATCTTCCCAGTACCACCAAGCCATCTCCTTCCCCTAAGCTCAGGAGGGTTTGCAGCGCCCTCTAGTTTACACAAGCCACTTGGTTGCAAGATCAGGAGGGTTTGCAGCGTTCTCTAGTTTACACAACCCACTGGGTTGCTAAGCTCAGGAGGGTTTGCAGCGTTCTCTAGTTTACACAACCCACTGGGTTGCAAGCGCTTGGATTCTGTCTCCATCATCGAGGTGTGATAAAGAAGCTGTGCTCTGTTCCTTGTATATTTACAACACCTAAAGGATGGACATTCCATGGAGACCCTTAACTCGTGTTTAATATGTGAGCGGAAAGTCTATGGTTCATGCTACTTAAGAATCTGTGGACAGTGCTCTGTCCAGCTCACATCTCACCACGACTTACTTTTTCCTTCACTGTGATAATACACCTGACAAAGGCAACTTAAAGGAGGAATATTTATTTTAGTCCATGATTTCAGGGGCTCTAGTCCAAAATGACTTGACCCAATGCACTTGGATAGAAAACAAGGCAGTGGGAGTGTATGACGAAGAAGGTTTTCACTTCATGCCAGACAGGAGGTAGAATAGGAAGAGGTCAGAAACAAGATACCTCAAGGCTCCATCTCTGGTACCTATTACCTCCTGCTAGGTTCATTCTCCTAAAGTTTCCCAGACTCTCCAAACAGTACTACCAAATGTGGACTTAGACTTACGTCAGAACATGGCAAGTCCTTTCTGAACTACAACAGAGCCCAGACTTACGTACACCTGCTGTTCCTGCCCGTCATATGCCTAGTAAGTGACTTCATCCTCCTAGATGGACTTCTTCTGTCAATCATTGGATCTACACCCCTTATCTAGTCTCCAAACAGATGGTCTTGCTCAGATATTCTTAAGTGTATGTCTCAGTCTTTGTACTAGGAGAAGTACGAAGGTGGGAATTCAAAAAGCTAGTTACATCACATCCAGAGTCAAGAGTAAAGAGAGAACAGACATAGCTTTGGTTATCTTCTCATTACCTCCAATATACAAGATGGGAAATAAATTGGATGTTATATGTAATATTTACAATAAAGGTGTAACTATAGAAGGAAAATAATTACATCCTGCTCGAACACGTATGCCTTGTACTTCAAAAATGTTCTAGGAAATCATGAGAGAAGACAGTCTCATGGGAGCTTCAGTTTCATTCACATTGCTGTGATAAAATGCCCAGACAAAATCCACACAGGGGAGAAAGGATTTACTTAGCTCACAATTCCAAGTTGTAATTCATCCCTGCAGGGGAGTCGCAGTGGAAGAAGTTTGGACAGCTCTTCTTATCACACCTGCAGTAAAGGAGCAGAGAAAGAATAAACGCATTGCATTCCTGCTTGCTGATGCTCAGTTACATAAATTTCTCTACACGTGTGCAGTTCAAAACCCTTCCCTAGAGAATGGGTGCCACCCATGGTGGACTTGGTTTTCCTACATCGACACTCAAGACGATCCCTGACAGACATGGCCACAGGTCAACTTGACTTAGGTAATTCCTCATTAAGATTCTCCTCCACAGTGGTTCTAGGCTGTGTCAAGTAGACAGCATACATCCATAGCATGGTCTTGTGACCAATCAGCATTCAAGACAAAAATAACAACAGGATTTTTCTGCCTTTCTAAGCCTTTTGCTTAGAAGTCAGTTGCATATTTTCATTAAAGCAAAATGTATTGTTTGCTGGGTGGTTTTTACTATGTATACTCATTTTGTAGCTTTGCATTGTATTTTATTTACATATTTATATTTAATTATTTTAGTTATACAAATTATGTAAAGTACTTTGTGATAATTTCATATATGTATAAACTATATATTATGATCAAATGGGGCAGTTAATATTTA
Source organism: Arvicola amphibius (assembly GCF_903992535.2). NCBI lineage: Eukaryota > Metazoa > Chordata > Mammalia > Rodentia > Cricetidae > Arvicola > Arvicola amphibius. Next base: position 99,303,529 of record NC_052051.1, on the reverse strand, counting down.
TATCTCCTTAAATGTTTGTCATGTAGTAATTGCATGAATTTACAGGCTGGTATGATGTCTCAGCGCGTGTTTATAACACACACTGATCAGTGAAGGGTAATTAACTTTCCTGTCTCCTTATTATTAGTTTGTGTTTAGCATCCACAAACTCCCCTCTTCTAGTTACCCCAGAACATAAGAAGACTGGATTATTGTACACTGTAGCCCCCCACACCATTACTTCTAGTTTTTAAAGGGGGGGTCACATGTGTGGCACAGCATATGTGTATAGGTCAGAGGAAAACAGGGTTCTCTCTGAGGTTCTCAGGCTCAGCAGGCAGAGCCTTTACCCACTGGGCCCTCTTGCCAGCCCTAGAGTATTACTCTTCTATTGCACTGTGCTTGGATATCTACTGTCTAACAACTGCTGTCCTGCTGCCTCCCACCACCCTTCTAGACTCTACCATCAACCTTCTTCCTGATCAACCTTCTTCCACGTGAAGTATCTCTCTGCTTCTCATTGCACTTAATGGACTTCCCTTTACCTCAAGAGATTTTGCTGAAGACAGTAGGGTTTCATTCTTTGACAGAGATCAATTGTGGTTTCTTAACAACCCCCATGCTGCTCTCCATAGTGGCTGTACTTACATCCATTCCTTTGGACAACAGTACATGAGAGTTCCCTTCATCTATTCTTCCTGTTATTTTTTAACTTTATACATCATTATTTTATTTTATTTATTATATGTATTTGTGGTCATTAATAATAACTGTTCTGGCTGGGGCATGAGGATAGCTCCTCGGGGCTTCGACCCACATTTCCTTGACAGCGAGTGGGATTAATCACTTTTCATAAACCAGCTGATGACCTTAGTTCCTTCTTTTGGAAAGGATCTGTTCATATCTTTTGTCTATTTTCAAGTAAGTTATTTGTAGGGTTTTATTATGGACATTTTAAATTTTTCTTATGAATACTGAATATTAATCATTTGTAAGATGAATAATTTGCAAAATTTTCTCCCACTCTGTAGGTGATCTCCCTTCCTGTTTATTGTTTCTTTGCTGTACAGAACTTCTTCGTTTGATAGCTGGCACTCTTGTGTGCTTTTTGTTTTTATTTCCCTTAATTTTGAAGACTCTTACTGAAAATTAAAATCATTGCTGTGCTGATGTCATAAAGTACTTCTCTGATGTTTTCTCCAAATAGCTCTATTGTTTCAGGTTTTACATTTAGACCTTTGAGCCATTTGGAGTTTATTTTCTAAGGAGTGACAGGTTGATAACTTGTTTCTATTTCCTCAGTAGGTTCCCTGAACCATTTAAATGTAAGGAACTGACCTTCCCCAGTGTCACTTCTATGCCTTGGTCAAGTATCACTGAACTGTGAATGAACTGGGTTATTTCTTAGGGTTCTTTTTCATATTCATTGAAAGACATTTTGAATTTTCTTTTTGTTTGTTTTGTTTTTCGATACAGGGTTTCCCTGTAGATTTGGAGTCTGTCCTGGAACTTGCTCTGTAGACCAGGCTGGCCTCGAACTCACAGAGATCCACTTGCCTCTGCCTTCCAAGTGCTGGGATTAAAGGCATGTGTCACCACTGCACAGCGAGCGAAATATTTTGTGTGCATGGCTGATTTGCCTTCATGAGCATTTCATAACATGTGGATGCAGTACCTGTGGATACCAGAAGAGGGCATTAAATACCCTAGGCATGGAGAGGCCATGTAGGTGTTGGGAATTGAACCCTGGTCCTCTGCAAGTGTAGGCAGTGCTATCAACCACTGAGCCGTCTTTACAGCCCCCAAAGCTATTCTATTTTTAAACTTCATCCCCTTTGATACACTCTCTTACTCCCTCTGTACAAAGATTGCTAAAAAGTAAAGCAAACTCATATAGTTGTGTTAACCAATACATTTTGTATCCAACCAGTAAGCTTTGGCATTTCTGTAAGTATGTTTTAAATTGACTCTATACAATGTTGTTAGCACTTTCCTAATCAACCAAACTATGAATGGGAGCAAGTCCCCACTCCAGAGCATCCTGCTTCTTGGAAAATCCCCTGTGAGGTAACTGTGTCCAAATCTCCAGGGTAGACCAGCAAACATGAGAAAAGTTTGAGATCAGTTCATGATTAGAGAACAAACTTTGCCACTATGGAAGAGCTGCTCATTGGGATGCAAGTGAAACACAGAAGCCACCGTAAGCAAAGGAACAGAACCACCAAGAACCTAACAATGTGTTGTGTCTAATAGATTTTATAATGACAGAAAAATGTCTAATTAGGAAGAAATAATCAGATATTTGGGGGACAAGAAATACTCTACAAGACAATCAACCTAAATTGTTGAGGAAAACAAGTGGTATCATTGGGAATGAGGAAGCTGAAGATACTGTTCTAGATACTTGGAAAAGCGACATAGCTAACGGCACTGTGTGACATTTAAATGAATCCTAAACTTCTTGTTAAAGGCTCTAAAAGGTATCTGAGGACATTAGCCAGTGGGCTATATGTTAGAGTACATAGTATGCTCACCAAATTCTGTGGGGACATCATAGTAATAAAGGTTGCTTTTCTTGTACTTGAGATGTATGCTCAAGTGATTTTAATTTTTTAAATTTTCATACAATATATTTTGATCATAATATTTCTCCTCCCTCAGCTCTTCCCAGATACTCCCTCCCTCCAAGTATTTTTTGAGGGAAGACTTCATACCTACCACTAACTTTCAAACATCATGCAAAATATTCAGTCATAGAGGAACAGAGAGAAAACATGGCCACATGTTAACAAGGGCAGTGTCTAGGTGATGGGTGCACAGGTGCACAGATGCACAGCTATTGACCCATTTCTTCCATTATTTTTAAAGTAGGAGGTGTTTTTCGAGATATAGACTTTGGTTTGAAGACTAGAGTTCCCTTCATCATGGCTGACTGGACAGGAACAAGAGACTGTCTGTCTCCAGTGTATTTATGAGAAGTTCTACAGGCTAGAGAAATGGCTCAGTAGTTAGGAATGTATACTGCTCCTCCAGATGGCCCAAGTTCAGTCCCCAGCACCCATGTCAGGTGGCTCACATCCACCAGCCACTCAAGCTCCCAGAGGCTCTGAGGCTGCTGGCTCAGTGGGTACCTGCACTCCCGTCCTCACATCCAGACACATGCACAGCACTCTACATTTTTCTTAATACATGACCTGACAGCAAGAAGAATTTCTAAAAGTGGACGGAATTTAGAGGCAGATCTTAAGCAGAATCTAGACTGAATAGCTGGGGGTATCCATGCCAAAAAGAGGTTTGGCAAGTTGGAATCAGGAGCCAAAGGCCTTGCTAAGTGGGAACTGTTCTAACCTAGGGAGGAATCTTCTGCATGTTGAATTTTTTTAAAAAAAATAAATAAAAGGCCCTCATGCTCATAAACTGCATCACAGCTAGCTGCCTCCTCAAAGATGTGAGCAGGAAACAGAGGGAGAAATCAGCCCAACATGGTCCCGCGAGTGTCTGTGATCCAATTTCCCACTGGCCCAGAGTCAATAAAAACCCCTGCAAAAGCAAATGGAAATGAAACCCCCAGGAGAACCATACCCCTTAGTCCAGAGCAAGGAGGCAAGGCTGCCTGCGGCAGAAAAGAAGAAAGTTGTTGCTGTTTGTCTTGACTCTACTGAAAAAAAATACAGCTTCTAAAGGGATGCTCTTAGCACACCCCCCTCTCCTTGTGGGAGCCAATACTTCAGGGTAGCTGCGGTCTTTCCTCTCAAACCGAGCCCCTGAAAAGTTACCTTCCATTGGGCTAAGGAGGTGTCAGCCAGTAAAGTATCTGCTGCACAAGCTGAGGACCCAGGTTGTGACCCCAGATTCTGTGTAAAAAGCCAGGCACTGTGCCACACACGTCTAATCCCAGTGCTGGAAAGGCCGAGATGGACAGGACCCGCCCCCCTCGCCCGGAGCCTGTGGGACAGTCAATCTATCCAAATCATGGAGTCCCAAGCCAGTGAGAGACCCAGTCTCAAGAGTAAGATGTAGAGTAACTGAGGATGACAGAGACACCAGCCTCTGACCTCTTCATGCACACAGGCATGCATGTGTGTGTGTGTGTGTGTGTGTGTGTGTGTGTGTGCGCGCGCGCAAGGAAAACACACTTTAAATCTAAGCAGTTTATTCTGCAGCTCCTTAATTGCACCTTGTTATTATCATATTATTACTAACAACAATTGCTATTACCTTATTATTATTATTATTATTAACGACTTGTCTCCCTAGAGGTCAGTTTGTTCTCTACCTGGAAACAGATACAAGGGAGCTTTCTGTCGACTTAGCCCTCTAGATTGCTCAGACCTTCCCAGAGAGGCAGCTTCTCTTTCTGCTCTGGTCAGACAGTTTTCAAAGGGACTTCTTCCCAGAGAACCTCCGTCTTTGATGTTCCAGTGACTTACCGAGGATCCAACTCTTCCAGATCAAGGATCTTACTTCTCTTCACCGATACACAGCAGCTAAGAGATGCTTGGGGTCTCTGCGGTCTAGCACTGGCAAGAGCAAAGGACACTCATGCGCATTCTCTCATTTAAATGAGCGCGATTAGGTTTTATGGTGCTGGAGATTGGCTTGGTTGAAATTCTACTTTAGGCAGAAGAGAGTGGAGATCTTAGAGAATGAGCAGTGACTGTCGTGGCTGTCTTTGGCGTTCCTCTCCATCGTCGTTTACTCGTCTCCTGGGCTGTGGCTGCTCTTCTATATGTACCTTTGCCCGCGTCGATTCAAGCCATACGCGGTGTACAAAACAATGCAAAGACTCTCTTGCTACAAGGTTAGAACTGTAAGAAATGCTTCCTTCTTAAAGTCAGATTACAAACTGTGACCCATATTTCCCACCATCACTCCTAGTTCAGTCCTTCAGAGGTGTAGTCAGTCCTAATTTGCAGATTCCATCTTTGCAAATTTGCATATGCCCTAAACCTACAGCCAGTGCTCACAGCACGTTTTCAGCTATTTGCAAACATACAAAGTATTAGGCCTTTGGGAGCTGGCTCAGTGGGTAAAGTGCAAGGCATGAGGACCTGTGTGCAGTTTCCAGAACCCACATATAACAGTCAGCTATGATGGCATGGACTTGAAACCCCAGCACTGGGGAGGCAGAGACAGGAAGAATCGTGGTGCTCACTAGCCGGCCAACCTAGTTTCTTTGGCAGTGCTAAGCCAATGAGAGACCTCGTGAAAAAATAAACAAAAAAAAACCACAAAAGCAAACAAGTGTGGACAGCAACAGCATTTATGTGGCCCTCTGGCCTCCCCTTGCACACAAAACAGTGGCTCAACATACACACTCTCAGCTGGGGCTGAGCCAGGTGACAGTGCCTTCTTACATTAGGTCTACTGAACAAGCCTCCTTTCAACTCTGTATCCTCGCCACTTAGGACACTTTGTGGTCTTTGTTGTGATGCTTAAAATGGGCCTCAAGCACAGTGCGAAGTGTTTTCCCTAATGTTCCTGTGCACACAGAGGCTGTGCTAGCCCTGATGGAGGAGACAAATGGGTAGGCTAAGCCTTATACGGGGATAAGAGGCAATGATGTTGGCCATGAGTTTAGTGATAATAAACTTATAACATTAAATAACAAAAACCCACATCAAATATATTGGTTGGTTGGCACAAAGCTTCTTGTTCACCTACCTGCACTTTCCCCAGGAGCAGAGGTTTGAGATCAGCTTATTTGGGTTTGGTGGTAATCTCTAAAACAGCTATGGTGACTAATAAGACTCTATTGTGCTGCTTTGCTTTTGGATATAGTTCACTGGTGATCTGAGACCATAACAAATTACTGTAAATTTCACTGTTTTTAGAGATAGGACAGAAGGGATATTCCCAGGGAGGAATCCAGAAAGCCATGGAAAGAAACCGTCTTTGAATCTTCCCAAGTTCTTGTTAATTTTAGGGACCTCTTTGGGGACATGCTGAGACTCTAAGGATCATTAGACCAATTGCACAGCAGTTGTAACCTCTGTAACAATGTCCCTCACAGTGCACTTTATGATTTATGAAGGATTATCATAGGTGCCATCTCCATTACTTGGTGTTCATAACTTCATTGTGAGAAGTGAGAAGATGGCCCATACCTCACATAAGGCACTGGGGACCTTAGAGAGGAGAAAACTTGCTCAAGACGCATAGCTGCTCAGTAGTGTGACTAGAAATTAAACCCAGACCGTCTTGTGCAGCTAGATCTGCCTGTCTGTTCCTCTGTGTCCCTTTCCCTCCATTAGCATGTTTCTGGTTGCACCATTCAATAATTTATTGAACTGGTAGTTTCATTTTTGTGTTGTTGTTGTTGCTGCTGCTGCTGCTGCTGCTGCAAGAAGATCACAAGTAGCTTAGGCTGGCTTGACCTTGGCATGTAGCAGAGGCTAGCCTTGAAGCCCTGATCTTTCTGCCTCCACCTCTTGAGCTGGCATTACAGGCATTGCATGTATTATTTAGGCCTGGATAAACTAGCGTATGTTTAAGAGCCAAACCATCAACAGAGAACAAGAGAATCTTCACTGCTCGTGCCGCAGCTGTGAGGCACGCCACTGTCAGCGACAGCCCACTGAGGGCAGGACATGAGAGGACCCTAAAGCAGTGTTTCTCAACCTTCCCAACGCTGGGGCGCTTTAATGCAGGTCATGCTGTGGTGCCCCCCCAAATAATTATTTTCAATGCTACTTCATAACTGTAATTTAGTTACTGTTATTAGGTGACATCTACAAAGGGGTCAACCCCCAAAGGAGTCAAGATCCACAAATTGAGAACCACTGCCCTAGACATACAGTGGGGTTGTAGAGGAAATGCTGTATTTATCTGGACATACAAAAAACAGTAAATAAAGCTGTATAATCAAATCATCATGTGTTAAGTCACTTCACAGTTGGGACATGCTGGCTGTGCAACCCGGAAAGAATAACAAAGGTTTTACATGGGAAAAAAAAAGCTTTTTAATTGGAAAAAAATCTGCACATATGGTGTGCAGTATAGTCACATCTCGCTTTGGTGCTAAAGAGACATTCCGGGGAAACGGTTTGGGTGGAGACACAGTAGAGAAGCTGCCACCATTGTTTTTATTGACCACAGCCACAGCCTTCAATCCCTTTTCAGTGGGGGATACACTGGACAGATGTCTCCATCTCTCTGTCCCCTTTAGAATTGTCTTAATGGTGAGTCCACAGATACCTAGGAGCCTAGGACCCTAAGTAGCACATGCAAGACTTCATTTCACTGGCAATGACTACCTAGAGCCAGACTGGAGATCTGCTTCCTAAAGGAACAGACTGATGGAATGAATTTATATGCATGTTTGTACATATACATATGCATATATATGTATATATGTATGTATATATAGTCAAGTTGTCAACCAAAATTAGCACCATTTTCTAGAGCAGTGGTTCTCAACCTTCTTAACGCTATGACCCTTTAATACAGTTCCTCACATTGTGGTGACCCCTAAAAATGAAATTATTTTTGTTGCTACTTTATAACTGTAATTTTGTTACTATTATGAATTGTAGTGTACATATTTTTGGAGACAGAGGTTTTCCAAGGGGTTGCAAACCACAGGTTGAGGATTGTTGCTCTACGACAATGTCATGTTTATGCGGCTTTTAAGAAATAAATGTTTAGCTATAAACTGAGAGACTATGATTTTTGAGAAATGTAAGCTGCTCTCTGCAAAAAGAGGACCCCATGGAATTGCTGATCTGAGGGAGGAAAGCTTGCCGCCTCTACTCATGAGCTGCTCCAGTGGCTCTGAGCCCCATAGTCAGGCAACTCTAAGGAGACTCCAAATAAGGACTTCAAAAGCCAAGGGCAGCCTGCCCAGTGAGCTGTTGCCCAACCTTGTTCTCTGCGTTCTCTCCCAGCTGTGACGGAACCCCCAAGAGAGCAGATTGAAGGGGAAAGGTTGACATTGGCTCACAGTTAAAAGACTTTCAGACCACAGTTCATTTTCATTACTTCCGGTACTGTGAGGACGCCAACCATCATAGAAGTGGAAGTGGGCCGTGGAGGAGACCCACTTCACAGACCCGGACGCAGAGAGACAGGCGGGTGGTCACTGGGGACTTGGGCTAGCTATCAGAGGCAGCCTCCAGTGACCTACATCCTAGGTGGAGGCTCTGACTCTCCCAGGTTTCCACAACTTCCCCAAAATAGCTCACCAAAGGAGAATCCTCAACACACAAGCCTGCTGGTGCATTTCAGAATCAAACTGCGTGCCGGTTCTGGACACCTTAGAAAAGCGTGTTGATGGTTGTTTCCATAAAAGTGATAAGGAGGAGAAGAAGTCAGTGAAGGCGGGTTGGGGGTGTCCCTGAAAGTGAAGCCTCAGGGAACCAACCTGTCATGTAGCCCATACTGTAGTTTTCTTTGAAGTGGAAACCCGGTGACTAGCGAGAAAGCTGACGTGTAAAGATAAGGCCTCCTTATTCCCTCTGCTGGCAAGTGGATTCCCAATTCCAGAAGGTGGCTAGTGCACCCACACTCTTCCAACTGGGCTGGAACGTCCCATCCTGGAGAGCAAGGATTAGGAGACAGGAGAAGGGAAGGACTCCAAGGTTTCAAAGAACTACGTTCAAGGCACTATTAAGTGACGATGGAAGAGGTGACCCAGGCAACAGACACACTGACTGCATTCCATAGCTGAAATAAGATACGAATTCTCCTCAGAGCTAGCACTGCCTTAAAAGGGTACATTGGAAGCTTTCCCGTGCCCTGCTCCTGTGCTCCTCAGACAGGACAGAGAGGTCCAACTCCTCCCACAGCAGGCATTTGCAGCACCACCTGCTGTAAGAGTCATCGTGCTGCGCGATCTACCGCCATCACACAGGAAAAATGTATAGACTTCCTCGCCTCATCAAACCATTTCGGATGCCTAGAAGCATTTGGAAATAATTAGCAGGAAAAGGCTGCTGCGTTCCCGGTGCTGTCCAGTGACCCCAGACGCGTTTGCGTTTTGCATACTGAAGGAAGCTGGGCTTCTGGGTCTGCTCCTGGAAGGGGGCGGGGGTGAGCAGCAGGTCACGCATTTTTTGCCTTTCTGACGGAATGTGGCATTTATCCTTAGCACTCTGCCAGACGCCTGAAATCTTCGTGTCTTTACAAAATATTTTTCTATTTAGTTGAATCAGGCGGTACAACTGCAATACGTCTTCTCCCAGTGACTGCCTTCCACAGCCCGTGCCTTCACGAGACTTAGATGAGGTTTGGGTGATTCATGGCGCTTAAACTTCTCCTGAGCACTTTTTTCCATTGGAAAATTCTCCGAAACTGAATGCATCATCAACACAGTTGTCCATGCATTAAAGAGCTACAAGCAAAACAATGAGCACCATTTTTTAAAACCTACGCTTAAGCCAAGAAAAACAGTTATATCACAAGATGTTAAAAGACCTTATATTTCAGTTTCCGCGGATCTTTTGCGATGAACGTGGCCTGTCTTTGTCTTAGGGCCCCTTATTCTAGGCTTTCTAAATTACAAATGAAAGAAATAGCTTATATTCGGTTTAGCGTGTTTTCAAGTTATTAGCATGATGTATGGAGACCTAAGTCACACAACCTGCTATATTTGCGTAGAACTGATCATCCTTTCACCACATTAATTCTTTTCTTCATTCTTGGGGAAAACAAAATTTTTTGTGTGTGATTTAGCTGGCTTCCTCGTTGATGTTTTTACATATTAAATAAGAGGAGAGAGTTCACCTAGCATGCTTTCACGTGAGATCTTTTGAGTCTTTTGTGAGCATACAAGTTGTACTAATGAAACACCGAACTCATCTGGAACTTCAAATTAAAGGTGCTAGACTTAACGTGGGAGAGTGCACGGTTGTAATACCAGTATTCCGGAGGATTGAGAATAGATGCCAGCCTGGGCTGCATGTATGCCCAGGACATATTGAAACAAAGACTCAGACTCAAAGCAAGCAAACAAACAAACGTGTCTCTCTCTGTGTGTGTGTGTGTGTGTGTGTGTGTGTGTGTGTGTGTGTGTGTGCATATGTGTGTGTGCATATGTGTGTGTGCACGTGCGTGGGTGCGCGTGCATGTATGTGTGAGATTTTTTTCCCATCGTATGTATTCATTGTACATGGTATTGTTACATAATAACATTTTCATATAAATACATTGACTACATTTCTCCCACACCTTCTTACTCTCTCATTTCCCCTTCTTATCCCATTAGCCTCTCTGTTTTCCAGATAGTTTTCTTTTGCATTATACATATATAATATATGTTATATATATATATATATGTGTGTATATATATATCATATATACGTGCATGATTTTATGTTTCTCTATAAAATGTATAACTGCCTGTATTTCCACATGTTTGTCTCCATTACTTAATGAATAATTGTCTCAGTAGGAATCCAGAGATGCAGGTTTGTGTCTATCTTCCCCAAATGTCAAGTAGGCATTATCTGTGTCCTCTCCTGCATTACGAAGCAGCAAAGTAAGACAGGAGCATCATGGCTTTGAGGCCAGCATAGACAATATAGTGAAATCTCATCTCAAGGAAAAGAAATGTCTCCCATCCCAATGTGTAATATGTTTAGTCTCTCTTATTTAACAAGTATCTACTGAACATAACTGTGAGTTAGCAGGAAATGCAGGGCACTGGTTAAGAGAAGGCCTGTGTAGGGTGGGAGTCCCATGCCTATAAAATGGTACTACTTCCTGTGTGTGCCATAAACCCGTTACCATAAGAGTCTGTGCTTGCACTTAGTAAACAGTCAACAAATACTAGGCACTAGCAGTGCCGTTTTAACTGATTACTAGAGCTAGAGAAATGGAAAGATGGAGATGTGAGGCTCCTACCCTTGAGAAGATTGCAGTCTAATCCCAGGGGGATATGCAAAAAAGAGAGACCAGGGGCGACATTGCTACAACCGAAAAACTCTGCAAGTATGAGCTGAACTTCTCATGTGCTTCGTATAATTTGTATCGACTACTTTGTCCATCCAGGTTGTACTTGAGTTCCCAAGGGTTAAACATGCTCTTCGGGGTTAAAAATACACCGTTGCACTGTGTCTTGTCCTTGTAAAACTGCACACTTTTCACACCAATAAAAATGTGAGGAAATTTTATAATAGGACTTGAAATCAGAAGGCATGGATATGTAAGTTAGCACTCTTCTTATTACATGGAAAAGAAATTCAAATCAAATTCACTTAAGCAAAAAAGAGGATTCATTCATTACCTCATGGAGCTGAGAAATCAGAGTTCAGCTGACTTCTCAAGGTCAACACCCCCCTCACACTGTCTCTCCCTCTACCCAGATTCTATATGTGCCCCGCTCTCTGGAGGATTTCCCATGGCCATAAGTTCCCAGACTCAGTCCCCACCTGCTGTCCTCGGGATGGACAGAATTCCTTTCTTCTTGGGCTCTAGCAGAACTCCCCAGGTGACTCCTGCTGGCCTGTTGAATGGCAAGTCCAATTTGGAACCGTTGAGAAGACCCTTACCACACACCCACTTCTGGACCAGACTTGGAGTTTGACACCACTTCGAACTAGAATGAGAAGAGGGCAGTTTCCACAAGGACAGCCATGGGGGCCAGAGCCATGTAAACAGAAATGACACTAAGGTCCCATCTCACCCCGATGAGAATGATCGCCATCCATAAACCAAGTGGCAACAAATGCTGGCAAGAGTTCTGACAGAAAGTGAACCTTTACCCGCTGCTGGTGGGCTGTAAACTAGCTGAGCCACTATGGAAATCGGTATGGAGGTTCCTCATCAGCCTAAGAGTAGGCCTGCTGGATGACTTCTGGTCTGACTTCTGTTATGACCCAGCCACACCACACCTGGGTATTTGCAAAAGACACCGAATCAGCACATCAAGAAGATACTTGTACTTCAATATTTACTGCAGCAGCAGATGACCAGCAAGCAAGGGAAGGAATGGAAAATGTGTTTCAGGGCCAGGTATGCTGGTGCACCCTTTTAATCCCAACATTCAGGAGGCAGAAGCAGGTGGATCTCTGTGAGTTCAAGGACAGCCTGGTTTAAATAGTGGGTTCTAGGTCAGCTAAGGCTACAGTCTAAACATGTCTCAAAAAAAAGAAAGAAAGAAGAAAAGAAAGAAAGAAAGAAAGAAAGGAAGGAAGGAAGGAAGGAAGAAAGAAAGAAAGAAAGAAAGAAAGAAAGAAAGAAAGAAAGAAAATGTGTTCTATGTTCCACATAGTGGAACTTTCCAGGCATAAAGAAGAATGAAGTTGTCATTTTCAGGAAAATGGATACATGCTGGCAATTATATAGAGCAAATTAAGCCTGTCTCAGAGAAACAAATACCACATGTTTTCTCTCACTTGTAAGCCCTATACATAATAATGTATAAAATGACATATGTGTAGATTACATGAGAAAAGCACCAAAACTGGGGAATAAAGGAGAATAAATGAAGGGTGGGGATAGGAGAGAGGGTAGAAGGGAATGAGGGGAATATGCTCAAAGTATATTACATACTTGCAGGGATAGGTTCTATAAACCTATGTAATTTTCTTTAAAAGCGCCTTTGCAGGGTCTAGACAGATGGTTCAGTGGTTTAGGGCACTTTTGTCCTCTTGCAGAGGACCCAGGTTCAGTTCCCAGCACCGACATGGCAGCTTACAACCATCTGCATCTCCAGTTCCAGGGACTCCATTGGCTTTGCTGGCCTCCATAGGCACCTGTATAGATACAGTGCACATGAATTCTTATAGATACACACACATACACATAATACATACACATAATAGATACACACACATACACATAAATGAGGTTCTTTTTAACAGAGCCTTCGAGAAGGCAAAACAAACAAACAAGAAAAGGATGGGACAGGATGGTAAGGTTTATAATCAGAAGGGGAATTTGAGATTCGGTTAAATTTCAATGGCTGTGTGAGTCGGGGCACATGCCAGAACATTCTGAAGCACACTGTCAACAGAGGACAGATGGGCCTTGATAGAAGTTACCTTGATTTCTATTCTACTTTGAAAGCCCTTTCTTGCAGTTGCTCTCTATTTCTAGCAAAATAACAAATTCATAGGATTTTGGAAGACATTTGATTCTTAGAAATGAATGATTCCGTAAGAGGAAGCCATCATGCATTTCCAAAAGAGGAGTTGTGGCACGGAAGAATAAAGACGAGATGGAGTCTCATCAAGGTCTCCAGGCGGAACTTCGTAGAAACATCTGAGATGCAAGCAGAACGCAACTCAGCCAGTGTCACGCTATTTCCTTCCCAGATCAATTGACTATATCATGACAATTAGTCAGTTTGCACAGGTTCTTTCTGGAAAAAAGAATGAATATGGCAGTTTACTTATCTCACTCCATAAAGACAGAGATTAAAATGGTTTAAGCTGGATGCTCATGTGAAGTAAGATGTCCCAAAAGTTAAGAGATCAAGTTAATCCAAAAATTGCCAATTGACAGCATCCTTAACTGAAGGGGAAGCGTAGCTCAAAACCTTGTTTTGTAAGGCGTGTCCCCCTTGGTCTAAAGGCGTGTCCCCCTTGGTCTAAAGGCGTGTCCCTCTTAGGCGTGTCCCTCTTAGGCGTGTCCCCCTTAGGCTAATATTGACTTATAAAATCTTGCGGGCCTATGGCCCGCCTGCTCTTTGTTTTCCTGCCCTCCTCGCTGGAACCTTGGATTTGTAAGTTCCCTTTCCTTTCCTTTATTAAAACTGACTTATATATATTAAAGCTTGTCTGGTGAATCATAACTGCCGATCAACCACGCACCTTCACTTAACAAAAGGGTAATTGTCAGGAGCTACAGCGAAGAGTCGGAGGTTAAGAAAAGTTCCTGATCTTCAAGAGAATACAGGTTCAGTTGCCAGCATCCCCACGGCAGCTTGCAGCTGTCAGTATCCAGCTTCAGGGGATCCAGCTCCTCTTCTGGTCTCCAAGGGCACCACACACACTTGGGTATACAGACATACATGCTGGAAAACACTCATGCACAACAAAAAAGAATCAAGTCTCAAATCACACTCACACAAAGGAGAAATCACACACAGCATGTCAAACCTTTCTGACGATATCCAGGGTACAAGCAGAGCAAAGTGACACAAGGGGAGGCTTGGCATCTCAGTTACCGTCTGCACACTTCCTGTCTCCGGCGCATTCTGGCTGCAGATCTAACAGGTGAGGCCTTTAAGCGGAGTATAAGATAATACCCATGCACACGGGGGAACCATTTTGATCAGGAAGCATTTAAGCATTATCTTCAGTTTTTTTACATTGTTCATCATGTAAGTTTTACTTCATCTGTACACCTGAATATAGTTTCTAGGTTGGTTTTCCAAGTCATAGACAACCTGGGTTGATTCTGCCAAAGGTACGTTGTTGTTAAGGACCTTGCTGCTACCACTGACCACCAAACTGCTATCAAACCAGACTCCTTTCTTCCCCAGGTCACGTCCTCTTTACCCTAAAAGAAGGTACCTCTGACTTGCTATTTAAATGGCTTGTCTGCATGCTAATCTTAGCTCACGAGCGCAGTAGTGCTAGAATAAAGGACCAGCACAGTCCCTCACTGATGCTGACTTGAAGAACCAGGAGATTTACCATATTCTACAGCCAAAAAAAAAGGCCTGGATCATGAGCAATTTAATCCAATATCAGCAGAACCACACTGAAGTCTGAATGCAGTCTCTCAAAGCCTTCCAGACTGTGACTCACTTAGTCATTCCCTAGTTCAGGCACAGTTTGCCCTTCAGGAACACACTGTAAATTTATGTCATAAGAGGATGCCTGAAAATCTATTTCTTTTGAGGAATTCCTGTTTAGGAAGATATATTTTTTTAAGTTAAGAATTAATGTGTGTGTGTGTGTGTGTGTGTGTGTGTGTGTGTGTGTGTGTACATGCACACACCATGGTGCATGTATACAGAGGTCAGGTGACATTTAGCAGGAGTCAGTTTTCTTCTTCCGTCACAAGGATCTGGGGATTGAACTCTGCTCATCAGTTTTGGCAGCAAACACTTTTACCCACCGAGCCATCTCATAGGTCCCAGCTCTGGTCTTTTGCGTCTAAAGATGCACTCATCTTTGAACACCTCTAAAAATGAAGCAGGCATATCCAGCAACACCCGGAGTCAGCAAATAACCATGGCACCGTCTCTAGAAATTAATGTCCCAGAGTTACCTAAGAGGAAAAGAAGGAAAATTCTGAAGAAAAATTTAAATTAACTTTCTTTAAGGAAATGAATATCATCAAGAGATCCATCTCTGACACAAAATGTTTACTTCAAGTGTGGTCAAATGTTTCTGCTTTTATTGGATTTATGGAGTATGTAAATAGAAGATTGGCTAACTATATTTTTCCAATTTTTTTAGTTTCAATACTATTTAGATCGATTGCTTGAGGAAGACAGGTAATTATTTTATATCTCAACATGTTTCAGAGGCCTGTGACTTACAGATAAGGTAATCTCCAACTTCTGGCAAAATGCAGACACCATTTTTGTTCTACTGGTCCTGGGATTATTGGTCTAAACATGGCTTTGTTTTCCAGTGTTTAGAGGCTCTGAATCTTCCTCTCCTGATAAAATATGAGGACACAGAGAGCATTCACAGCGTCATTAATAAAGGGTGCTATGTATAGCATAGTCAAGAAAGAAGTGATCCCTGACCCCAGATACCATGGTGTAAAATATCTGCTTCCTGACCAATGTATGAAGACTTCTTAGCTGGAGGTGAAACCAGATACAAAGTAGCTATGGAAATCTGGCTGTTTCCTGGCCTGACCTTAACATATGTGTGCCAGAAGCTCACGTAAAGCAGGAATTTTGTCTCTGCGTTCCAGTTGTATAGAGAGCTGTGGGTAACACCCGGGAACTTGTTGCCCAGTGAGGATTCAGTCATGAAACAGTTACACATTGAGTTCTGACTTCTGCCCGATACTGTGTCAGGCACTGGGACTACAGTGCTGAGGTGAACCATCCCTCCTCAAGGCACCAACACTCTAGTGACAGGAAGAAAGAAGGGCATGCTGGGGGGAGACCCCGTGCTATTGTGAGGGACGGCACAGGGATCTGTGGGGGTCACTGCACGTGTGTCAACTTCCCAGTTCTGCACAGTGAAGTCATCCACAGGCTGCGGTGGGATGCAGAGGGCAGAACGGATGTCCCTGGAAGTCAATGCATTTTAGATGTCAACAATGCTGGGGGGATTTATGGAGGGGTGAGAAGAAAAGCCACAGGGGACTCCACTTGGTGGTTCCTTGAGTCCCTTCCCATGTGAATACAAGCAGGGCTTCTGATACATGTGGAAAGAGTCTGAAGAATCCTTCAAGAGATTGAAATGGAGAAAGGTAAGACTTACGGGTGGGAGAAAGGTTAAGGATGCAGTAGATGAGACAAATAATCGCTCAACTATTTCAACAACTACAACAAGGAAACTCCCAGTCACCAATGATAGGAAGAGGAATCCATAAGAAGGTGAATTGCTTTTCATCGTTTTAACAATTAAACTAAAATTAATTAAACCCACCGCCCAATAGTTCATTTTATTTGTCTTTTTGTCTTGTTTTGTTTTTTGAGATAGGAGCTTATCAGGCTGGAAAGATGGCTCAGCCATTACAGGCTAGGCTCACCAAAAGTATAAGAGATAGGAGCTACCTACCTCAGGCTGGCCTTGAACTCATAGATGAGAATGATTCTGAACTCTGATCCCGTGCCCCCATCACCGCATTGCTCGGGTTACAACGCTCCCAGTTTATGTAGCTAGGAAGAAAAGGAAACATTATTAGCTGACTGGGAACTAGGATAAGTACCTGGTGTACCAGGAGATGTTAACCTGGGAGGCATGAGAGCACATCTGGGGACTACAAACACAATCGATGTGAAGCAGGAGCAGAGCAGTCCAGAGCAGAACGGAGAGGGACGCTAGAGAATAGCCCAGATGACAGGAAGACAAGGGAGGGGACACACCTCACAGCCATCCATGTGAAGGAGGTGGAGAGAGACAGGGGGCGTCAAGTCATAGCACACAGTCAGTGCTCCTCACCATCTTACTCCAGGTTCCTTCTACCTGAGTTCATGGATGCCTGGGAACCGAGGAACCTTAGGATGGATTGGGAGCTCACTAAGCATTATCAGCTAACAAAATAAGTATTTTCTCCCACATGAACCACTTTGAAATTTCTAAACTGCATTTGTTAAGAGTGTGTGTGTGTGTGTGTGTGTGTGTGTGTGTGTGTGTGTGTGTTTGTGTGCATACGTGCTCATGTATGTGGAGGTCAGACGACAACCTACAAAAGTCAGTTCTTTCCGTATGTGAGTCCAGGGCTTGGACTCTGGTTATGGGACTTGGCAGAAAGAGCCTAAAGCCACTGAGATAATTCACCAGCCCTGATTTCTTTTAAGTATACAGATGCTGTGACTAATGGTTAAGTACAAGTTCACCTGAAAGAGCAGTGGATTTAGGGTAAGGTGGACAAGTGCTCTTTCTAAAAGGAATGTTTTAAACAGTTCCCTTCTCCCTCTGAGAGTTAGGAAGTTGCGACTAGATAATGTGGAATTATTAATGAGACAGGTAAGAGCGTGACAGAAGCGGAGCTTCTGGAAGATTCGCCCGATCAGTAGTGACTGAGATATGCTGAATGGGGAGAGGTATTGCTTTGCTAAGCAACCAGGGTGTTAAACCCCCCTCTAAATATTGATGTTTACAGCCACAGATTCATGCTGATCTCGACCTTCATCAAAGAAGCTTCCGGCCTTCGTCAAAGAAGCTTCTGTTTGCAGAGGGTAGTGGTTAACACAGAACTCGGAACTGGTCGAAGTAACTGGTATGAAATCTTGTTGAGTGATCAGCCCTACATGAAACATATATATCATGCCATCCAAGGTCAGGGAAAATCTCAAAAAAAAGGATGGGAAAAAAATTAAGAGCCCGAGGATTGAGGAACACTCTGAAATGCTGTCTTCTGAACAAGGCGTGACAATTGCACCTATGAATTCAAATAGCCGTGATTACCTGAAGGAAACCTATACAAGATGGGCCTGTTAAAATTCTGTTACAGTTGGGGGTGGAGCTTTATAAACTCCACCCCTCCCTGAGGACCCACTGGCAGATATTGGTTCCTGGTAGAGGGGTTCATTTTCTTTAACGTTGGAACCACTTTTAAGTTGCCCACATTCACCAACTAAACAACTTCCATGCGTATGCACATAACCCTAGTTAAACTCACGGGGTCACACAGCAAAAATGGCATGAAGTGGG
Organism: Arvicola amphibius; assembly: GCF_903992535.2. Taxonomy (NCBI): domain Eukaryota; kingdom Metazoa; phylum Chordata; class Mammalia; order Rodentia; family Cricetidae; genus Arvicola; species Arvicola amphibius. The sequence continues at coordinate 99,285,311 of NC_052051.1, read as the reverse complement.
AGGAGCCTGCTAGGAAGAAGGGTTTAGTGGAAGAGGGATGAGAGAAAATAATGGAATGTGAAAATGACCAAAACCATATTATATACATGTAAGCGATTGTCAAAGAATTAAACAACAGGGAGAGGGTGGAGACAGAAATCAGCCAAGGAAGCCAGCTCTCAAAACTGAATGCTTATCCCCCTAGCGTCGCACATTGCCCTCATACTGTCTTTTCGCGACCTTCCCTACATAGTCCTCTGAAAGCAAAACCCAGCTCCAGGATATTTTAAAACAACAAACCATACTTCAGCTTTTGTATCTAGCTGTCCTCTCTACTTACTGAAGATAAAATCCACTCCAGCATCCAAATAGTAGGACCTGACGTTCCGGGGTCACAGCCGTGCTGTGCCCTCTAACAGACGCGTTGCCCTTAACTTTCCAGAATTGTGCTGAGAGAGCAGACAACAGCTGGCTCTCACTACAGAACATGCGGCCCCCTAGTGGGGCAAACGCAGTTCCAACCTGAACGGAGAATGAATGCAAATGAAATAATAAACCACAGCCACAAAGGGAGAACACAAGAATACCCAGGGAGGTGTTGAAATCGTTTCTATAAAAAGCCCATTGCGGGAAAGCATACAAACAACAGTAACAGAAACTGAAGCCCAGACCGCAAAGCTGCCTCTAAGAGACACTGAACCTGGAGTCAGTAGGATTAAGATGCAAAATCAAGTCTCTAAGAGCAAAGCGTCTATAACCTGAATAAAGGCTGAGAAATGAATGTCCCTAGTGAGGGGCTGAGCTTCGTTTCAGACAAGTGAGCAGCACGCTGGGAGATGCTAAAGAACACAGCTGCAACTCAGCTGGACCCTTGCTCTTGACATGACTATTTTTCTTTGTGTCCCTCCACCAGGTATATTGCTTACACAGATTGGGAACAGGAAGAGGGTGCCAATATAAGGGGAAAGAGGGACTGTCCTGATAACTCCAAGATCTGCCAATCACTCTCATCCTCTGTGATTCTATTCTCTTTTCAACCACAAGTGTAACAACTGGGTGGAACTTGGGGTCCTTGGCCCTTCTTGTTCTGCATGCTAATTAGCATCCTCCTTGCTAGTCTCATTGGATGAAAATGCAAAGTACACTAATGGGCTGGGACTTTGGCAAAATACTTGCTTTGAAAGCAAGAGGAACCGAATTTGATACCCAGAACCCATATAAAAAATGGGGAGAGGTATAATGGTGCCCACTTAATCGCAGTGCTGTGGAAGTGGCTAGCAAGCTGAGTTCGCTGGCTAGCAAGCCTAGCCTGCTTAAGAGATCTAAACCCATGAGAGATTGTCTTAAACGAGAGGAAGGATGGCAAGAAAGGCTATGCTCTGAACTCCACATGCACGCATGTATATATACACATACAAAAAATACAAATTACCCTAATAAATAGGCTACTAATAGTACTAGACTTACAGTATAAGTTTGAAAAAATCCAGAACTATAAATGGACAAATTTCACTTCAGTCCATGGGGTTAGCTGAGAAAGGCCAGGATCTCTCCACTGCCTGAAGTCTTCTCTCCCCACAACCGCTCATTGCAAATACAGTCTTCAGATAGTAGTGTTTTGTCTAGAGAGAAATGCCAATCTCTCCTGTTCTATTGTCCCTTTTTTCCCCATTAGTTCACACCCATAAATAATAATAAATAATTCTCACGGTCTGGAGCATCTTTCCATCTCTAACCAAATCTGGGGAGGCTTTGTTCCGTGTTTTAATTCTATTCTGCCTACATGGAAGAAGCACAAACACCAACCATTGTTCTTTGTTCAAGAGCCTCAGTGTCGGAGAAATTAAATTTGTTCCTGGTCTCAGGATCATTGGATTTTACAGCTGAGAATAGTAGTAGACATCACCTCAAACCAGCATCTGCTGCTTTATGCCATCATCCAACACCTACCTATGGAGGAGCGAACCCTAAGAACTTAGCTGACTCACCCAAAGAGTCGCTGTGAACTATGCAACATTTACTCCCACACCACATATTCGCCCCATCCCTTAAATGTGTCTGTGTATTTCTCAACCACACACAAGCTCTGGGGTTCTTTTGTAATAACAGTCTCCACCCAGATGCCTTACAAATGCTAGAGGATCCCACATGTAGAACAGATACTGCACTAGGAGTGAATGGCAGGTCTAGAGGTGACACTACAGAGTGGCAATCCCCCCCCCATTTGTTTCAATCAACAAACTATGAAGGAAGGTGACTTAGCAGCTGGTCCACTGGCCCTAGAAAAATACAACTGGCTGATCCTGAATTCAGGCTTACCTTCAGAAAATACAATTTGTTACCAATATAGGAGATAATCTAAGTGTTTCTAAAATTATAGATTCATTTTTTCCCTAGAGTATCAGAGTATTTTAATTGTGCTTAAGTTTCTTCATTATGTAGTAGCTAACTGGACGCTGGAGAACTTAAAATTTTCATCTTCTATTTTTAGAACATGCCAAGGGCCAAAATGCATTTATGAGTACTATTTTATGGATCTGAATATGATAATATTAAGTATAAAAATGAACATTTTCTTTACTTTTAATATCCTATGATTTTGTCACTGAGCTAATATTACCATTTAAATAACCTAGCTTACAGACTGTAGAGTGCTGTCATTCAAGGACAACAACCATCATCTTCTTCAGAATGGTTGCCACTGGTTGTATGATACCCTGAGATCAATCTTCTTGACTACTGATGTTCCCTCACAGAGAAAGGAACTGGGAACCATCGCTGGACCCTCACCTGAGCTTCTAGCCACTCCTGCACCTTGCTGACAGTCACTATTCTGTTCCAATCACACTTAGTGCAGTAGCCTCAAAAGGCAACAGGAGATATACATTATAGATGGTTAACTGAAGTGGGAATTCTGTCTATGCTGCTGTGGGGAAGTTGTCATTCACGCTGGGGTGAGATTTCCATGGTGTGTGACTGCTTTGGGATCATCCATCCACCTTTAAGTAGCTTCTAACCCTGTGCTCTGTAAGTAGGTTAAAAAAAAAGCCTTGATTCCTCAGGTTTGACTTTGGTGCAGTTGTATTTTGCCTTGCCATTGTTGCTGCATCAGGAAGGGGTTGGCATTTGTTTTCATCTCCCCAGGCAAAGTTCTCCTCTTTCCCATATCCAGTCTCTGTTATGATGTCACTACCCCTCCTTCCATTTTCCATGCAACTTTTCTCTCTCTCTCTCTCTCTCTCTCTCTCTCTCTCTGTCTCTCTCTCTCTCTCTCTCTGTCTCTCTCTCTCTCTCTGTGTGTGTGTGTGTGTGTGTGTGTGTGTGTTTGTGTGTGTGCGCGCACACACCTGAATGTATGTATGGGCACCACATGTGGGCAGGTACCTTCAGAGGTCAGAATAAAACATTGGATGCCCTGGAACAGAAATTACAGGCAGTTGTGAGCTGACCAATATGGGTTCTGGAAAGCAAACCTGGATTCTCTAACAGAGCAGCAAGTGCCGTGAGCCTCTGAGTGGCTCTCTAGTTGAACCTCACTGGTCTTTTTGCAGAGGTGATCTCTTCCCCTTCGTGAGAGCACAACTCTACAATATACCTCTTTGCGATCTTTGCTCCAAATAAACAGAGTCACTGTGTATTCTGATCTCACTCTCCCAGAAGCTGAGAACATGATGAGTCTCATCTGCCCAGCTTTAGGAAATTTCTATCATTAGTGGACCTGTGGAAATCAAGGCTCTTTTAGTTTCACGGAACATAAATTCTCCCAGGCTGATCAAAAGGTCACAGGAGTTTCCTGACAGAATGTAAGAGAATCCATGCTTTCCAAGGAAGTACTTAAAACAAAATACTATTTCCAAGATAATATTTTTCTCTTTACTAATCCTGGGGCACTCATCTTCTATATATGAGAGCCTCTCCAAGTGCTATAATAGTTCAAGTTTCTAGAGAGCAGAGATGATATTTGTTATTATAGATGTAAAAGATGTACTTCAATGGAGGGAGAGAGAGACAGAGACAGTGAGACAGACACAGAATGAGACAAAGTGAGATGTGAGACTCAAGATGAGTCCTGATGTCTCTCAAAAATCTTTCTGTCTAGCTCCTTTCATTTCTGTTTTTTTTTTCTCCCACACCTCTGCACAACTAACCATCCATTAGCAATGCTATTGCTTCATTTCTGTTCTTATTTTTTCTCTCCTGGAAAGTTTCCACTCTGTAAATAGCCCAATATTTCTTTTCTTATCCCTGAGTTTGCAGGAACTTTAAAACTTAGAACTAGTCATCAGTACCCATTTCTCTCATTTTTCTTTTTGTTGAAAATATATTCTTTTCTCATACAATATATCCTGGTTTCCCATCCCTCCACTTCTCTCAGTTTCTCCCCACCCCATCCTGATCCACTCCATTTCTGTCTTTTGTTAGAAAAGAACAGGCTTCCAAAAGACAACAACCAAATAAGACCAAATAAAATATAATAAGATGAAACAAAAACTATCATATTGAAGTAGAATAGGGCAACCCAACAGAATGAAAAGAGTTCCAAGAGCAGACAAAAGAGTCAGAGACCCTTGTTCTCACAGTCAGGAGTCTAATAAAAATACTAAGCTGATAGATATATAACCATAAAACCTCGTGCAGACCCATATAGGCCCTGTGCTTGTTGCTTCAGTCTTTGAGAGCTCATATGCGCCTTGTTTAGTTGATTCAGACGTTCTTGTTCTCCTGGTGTCCTCCATCGCCTCTGGCTCTTAAAATCTTTCTGCCTCCTCTTCTGCAGAATTCCTTGAGCTCCGAGGGGAGGGATTTGATGGTGACCTCCAATTTAGAATCTCTCTGTGATATGTCTGGCTGTGCATCTCTACATATGTTTCCATCTTTGATAGAGAAAACCTAGCTGATGATAAATAAAGCACTGATCTATGGGTAGAGCAGAATATCATTAGGAGTCACTTTATTGGTAATTTTTTTAAGACCTCCAGGTCTCTTGACTACCTAGTCTCTGGTCCATGGCTACCCAAGCAGTGTCAGGTACAGGCTCCTTCTCATGTGGTGGGCTTTAAACCAAATCAGACGTTGGTTGGCTAATCCCACAAGTTCTGAGCCACCATTGCCCTAGCATATTTTCAGGTAGAACAGATTTCAGAGTGAAGGATTTGTGGCAGGGCTGGTTTCTACATTTCTCTTTTGTTAGCCTGCAGAAACCATTCCTGTACCAAAAGGAGTAGAACAGACCGGTGAAAGCTCCCTATCAGGCACCAGCCCAACTTCTCCAAGTTAAATGAGCTGTGTGGATGTTGTCCTCCACAGTGGGCCCCACCATCAGTTTGTAGAGAGCAGCCTCTGTCTTTTCATCAGTGTGGGTTGTTTGGGGCTTTCCATCAGCCTCCCTTGAGCAACAATTCAATTGAATGCGACCAGAAAATAACCTTGCCTAGCTAGACTGGATGGCCTGTTGAGACTCCATATCCCCCATTACTAGGAATAGTCATTAGGATCACCTCCATAGATTTCAGGAAGCTTCCACTGCACTTGGTTTCCACAACACCCCTCAAATGACCTCCAGCCGTCTCTCCCTCCATCCCATTTCTCCCCAACACATGATCCCTCCAGCTTCCACCGCCACTTGCCTCCAGACCACCTGTAAAATATGTTCTATTTCCCCTTCCCAGGGAGATCCATGCACCCACCCCTACAAGCCTCTTTACTTAATCTCTCTGGGTCTGTGAATTGTAGCTTGGTTAAGGTTTACTTAATGACTACAATCTACTTATAAGTGAATACATAGCACATTTGTCTTCCTGAGTATAGGTGACCTCTCTCAGGATAATTTTTTCTAGTTTCATCCACTTGCCTACAAATTTCATGATGCTATTTTTTGTACAGGTTTTCTTGTGTTGTTGTTGTTTCTTTTATTTATTTATTTATTTTTATTGAGCTCTACATTGTGCTTAAGTTTCTTCATTGTGTAGTAGCTAACTGGACGCTGGAGAACTTAAATTTTTCATCTTTTATTTTTAGAACATGCCAAGGGCCAAAATGCGTTTATGACTACTATTTTATGGGTCTGAATATGACAATGATAAGTATAAAAAGGAACATTTTCTTTACTTTTAATATCCTATGATTTTGTCAATGAGCTAATATTACTATTTAAATAACCTAGCTTACACACTGTAGAGTGCTGTCATTCAAGGACAACAACCATCATCTTCTTCAGAATGGCTGCAACTGGTTGTATGATACCTTGAGATCAATCTTCTTGACTACTGATGTTCCCTCATAGAGAAAGGAACTGGGAACCATCGCTGGACCCTCACCTAGCCTCTCCTGCACCTTGCTGAAAGTCACCTGTTCCCCTCCCTGCCTCTCCCCTCCCCTCTTCAATCCTCTGCCAGGGTCCCCATGCTCCCAATTTACTCAGGAGATCTTGTCTTTTTCTACTTCCCATGTAGATTAGATTCATGTAGGTCTCTCTTAGTGTTCTCATTGTTGTCTAGATTCTCTGAGATTGTGGTTTGTAGTCTGGCTTTCTTTGCTTTATGTTTAAAAACAACCTATGAGTGAGTACATGTGATAATTGTCTTTATGTGTCTGGGTTACCTCTCTCAAAATAATGTTTTCTAGCTCCATCCATTTTCCTGCAAAATTCAAGATGTTATTTTTTTCTGCTGTGTAGTACTCCATTGTGTAAATGGACCACATTTTCCTTATCCAATCTTTGGTCAAGGGGTATTTAGATTATTTCCAGGTTCTGGCTATGACAAACAATGCTGCTATGAACATAGCTGAGCACATGTCCTTGGGGCAAGATTGAGCATCCTTTGGATATATACCCCAAAGTGGTATTACTGGGTCTTGAGGAAGATTGTTTCCTAATTTTCTGAGAAATCGCCACACTTACATCCAAAGGGGCTGTACCACCTTGCATTCCCACCAGTAATGCAGAAGTGTTCCTTTTCCCCACAACCTCTCCAGCATAAGTTGTCATCAGCGTTTTTGATCTTGGCCATTCTTACAGGTGTAAGATGGAATCCCAGAGTTGTTTTGATTTGCATTTCTCTGATGACTAAGGATGTTGAACATTTCCTTAAGTATCTTTCGGCCATTTTTGATTCCTCTGTTGAGAGTTCTCTGTTTAGGTCTGTACTCCATTTTTTTTATTGGATTGTGTGTTCTTTTGGTGACCAATTTCTTGAGTTCAGTGTATATTTTGGAGATCAGACCTCCGTCTGATATGAAAACTGAAAAGCTTCTGTAAAGCAAAGGACACGGTCAACAAGACAAAACTGCAGGATGATGCTATGTTTTTAAAGCCGATTAATACTTCACTGTCTAAATGGACCACATTTCATTTATTCATTATTTTATTCCAAGAAATCTAGGCTTTTTCCAGTTTCTGGCTATTATGAATAAAGCTGCCATGAACATGATCAAGTAAGTGTCCTTGTGGTAGGATGGAGTGTCCTTTGGGTATATGTCCAGGAGTGGCATAGCTGGGTCTTGAGGTAGATCCATTCCCAGCTTTCTAAGGAACCTTTATATTGATTTCCATAATGGCTGCACTAATTTAAACTCCCACCAGCAAAGGAGTTTTCCCCTTGCTCCACATCCTCACTACCATGAGCTGTCACTTGCGTTATTGATCTTAGCTGTTCTGACAGATACAAGATGGAATCTCAAAGTAGTTTTGATTTTCATTTCCCTGATGGCTAAGGATACTTAACATTTCTTTAAGTATTTCTCACTTATTTGAGATTCTTCAGTTGAGAAATTTCTATTTAGATCTGTACCACATTTTAAAATTAGATGATTTGTTTGTTTCTGCTATCTAGTTTCTTGAGATATAGATAGATAGATAGATAGATAGATAGATAGATAGATAGAGATATAGATATAGATGATATAGATATAGATATAGATATAGATATAGATTTATATTAGTCCTCTACTGGATGTGGAGTTGGTAAAAAAATAATATTTTCCCATTTTATAGTCTGCTGCTTTGTCTCATTGACAGTGTAGTTTGCCTTACGGAAGCCGTTCAGTTTCATGAAGTTGGAGATCTTAGTGCCTGTGCTATTCAAGATCTGTTCATGAAATTGTCTCCTGTGCCAATGTGTTCAAGACTATCCCCCACTTTCTCTTCTATCAGGTTCAGTTTATTTGGTTTTATTTTAAGGTCTTTGATCCACTTGGACTTGAATTTTGTGCAGGGTGATACATATGGATCTATTTGCATTCTTTATATTCAGACATTCAATTTACCAGCAATATTTATTGACGATGTTGGTTTTTATCCATTGTGTACTTCTGGCTTCTTTATAAAAAAAATATCAGGTGTCCATATGTGTTTGGATTTATGTCTAGGTCTTCAATTTGATTTCATGTTTGTTTTTATGCCAATGCAATGTGTTGTCGTATTGGGTCGGTATGATAAATAACCAGACCAGCTCAAGAACAACAGTTATATTTTTAATAATTGAAAAAGGGGGAAACTCACGCTACCAGAGTGGGAGGTCCAAAATCTGAAGTAGTCCAGCGAGCACAGCAGAGAGAAAGAGAGAGAGAGACAGAGAGAGAGCTCTCCTGCATCTTCCAGTTTTTCTACCTGGGCTCCAGGCAGCCACACCCTAACCAGATATTGGTTGGGCTTCCCCATCATCTCCCCCTTTTGTCTAAATAAGATCGATCCAAATACAATACAACTATATACAATAGGAACAGATACTAAATATAAAATTACAAGCAATAAACAATATTAAGCAAGGAATGTATAATGAAAGTTTTACTAAGCATTCTATTTCAAGGAGTCTTAATATTGTAAACTTAATTTAGTTTAGCTAAATCATGAGGAGCGTAACTTTAATTATCTAATCTTTAACTCTATCAAAGATCTGAGAAGGGAAGTAATATTACTTGAGTAAACAGGAAGTACAATCAAGAAACTTCCAAAATGTGCAACAAATGACAGAGACAACTGACTACCTGGGCAATGACCCAAAGTCTCATTTGTAATGTAAAGGCCTGATGTAACTGACATACCATTTTTAAAGGCAAGAAACTTTTTAAAACTATCTTACCCTGTCTTGGCAGGATATGACAATCCTGTTTTATCCATTTACGGATACTCTGTATCTCTGTCAATGGTTGATGTATGGGCATTTTTTTGCCCAAAGGCCAGTTCTGCAAAGAAGAAAGGCTCCAGGTGGAGTGTCTTTGGTGCTTAACATTCTCTCGGGAGTAGATCGGTGTTGCCAGGAGTGATTGTGTCTCACTACCACGGAACTCACTTTTTTACAGCTCTTTGAAGAGGTTGAAGATTATCTATCTATACTAAATATAATCTCTATGTATATAAAGAACCTGATTAGCCTAATTATAAATATGACAAACATAGATGACTATTGATCTATAATTCTCAATACCTATCTAACATAAAGACTAAGACAATAAAAACCTGTGTAATAAATAAGAACAGTGACCTTCAAATGTAAACAATGTATAAGTATTTTGATCAGAGGTAGTAGTGTACACTGCAATACATAAACAATGTTTCAAACAGAGGTAGAAGCATACATGCATACAATATTCAATATAATTTAACTTTGTATCAATATATAAGAATTGATACCAATATAATTGTCTAAAGACAATAACTCACAAATACCATTCTATTATCCCATTACCAATTATCCCTCTTTTTTTAAGAAGATCCCAGAGCCTATAAAATTCCTCCCCCATCCCTCAACCATATACCAATTATAACCAACTCCCAAATGATGTCCCTAAACCTGAGGGTAAACTTTGCTGGGAGAGGAGACGTCATCCTCTAAAATTGCTTCCAGCTGTCATGGGGGCAACGTTCTTTCTATAGGATCCTGTTAAAGTAAATGATGGTTAAGTTTTAAGATTAATATTTGGGCTGGTAAAATTGTAAATAATCTCTGAGCTATTTTTTTTTTGAGGTCTGGCCAGAATGTTGTAAAAGATGTGCATCATTTAAGCTAACCAAGTTGGAATCATCTTGTGTAGTTGGTACCAAAAACAAGTCTTGTAGTAGCGCTATCAGCATCATGACGTCATATTAACCAGGTGGAGTTGTTGTTGTGGGGCCCCATCTTTTTCCTGGAAACTTCAAAGATTACTGCAGGGAAATTTATTGTTCATTATGGAAAACTTAAGCATGATTTATATAGACATATATATTCAATGAAAAGTATGATAAAGACAAAAATAGATTTGAGGAAAGGCAAAAAAAAGTTTATAAATTATTTTTTTAGGAAGACCAGGAAACAGCTTCAGTACCACCCCAGGGGGCAGCTTGACCCTTCTCCTCCAGGTTGGCAAAGGGGGCTGCAGATGAGTCTGATGAGTCAATTGTCTGGTAGGTACTGTGCTCCTGAGAAGGTCCAAGAAACCTGGGCACAGTGGGAGCTCATCCCCTCACTCACGGTGCATGTGGTAGACAAGGCAGCAAGAGAGGGTTTGAGCAGCAAGCTGAGGATGGCCATGCCGGCGCTGAAGCGCCCAGTGTCGTTAATGACAGAAGTTGGGTAAAAAATGCTGATGTACATAATGTCCAGGAAGATGGTGACCACCAGGCCTCCAAGAAAGCTACCAGAGTGGGAGGTCCAAAATCCAAAATGGTACGGCGAGCACAACGTAGAGAGAGAGTGGGTGCGCCTGCATCTTCCAGTTTTTCTACCTGGGCTCCAGGCGGCCACACCCTAACCAAATGTAATTGGTTGAGCTTCCCCATCAACCATGCAGCTTTTATTACTATACCTCTATAATACAACTTGAAATTGGGAATGGTGAGACACTCAGCTGTTCTTTTATTGCTCGGGATTGTTTTAGCTATCCTGAGTAGGCTTCATCCCAGAGATACAGGAATAGTTCAATATACAAAAAAAAAAAAACTGTATATCAACAAAGTTTAAAAAAACTCACATGATCATTTCATTAGATGCAAATAAAAAGTCTTTGACAAAAATCTAACACCCCTTCATGACTGGAGACATTAGGAATACAACAGACATACTTAAACTTAATCAAGGCAATTTACAGCAAGTCTATAGTCAGCATAAAATTAAATGGAGAGAAATTCAAAGCAATTTCACTAAATTCTGAAACAAGACAAGGGTGCCCACTCTCTCCATATCTATTCAATATAGTACTTTAAGTTTTAGTTAGAACAATAAAACAACTGAAGGAGATCAAGAGGATACAAATTGGAAATGAAAAAGTCAAACTTTCACTATTTGCAGATGATATGATAGTATATATAAGTGACCCTAAATATTACACTAGGTAACTGCTATATCTGATAAATTCTTTCAGCAAAGCAGCTGGATACAAGATTAACTCAAAAAAATCAGTAGCCCTTCTATATACAAATGACAGCAGACTGAGAAAGAAATTAGTGTCTTAATTAATATATCTTGGGGTAATTCTAACCAAGCAAGTGAAAGGCTTATTTGATAAAACTTCAAGTCTTTTTTTGAATAAAGAAATTGAAGATATCAGAAGATGGAAAGATCTCCCATGTTCATGGATCAGTAGGACTAATATATTAAAAATGGTGATCTTACCAAAAGCAATCTACAGATTCCAAGCCATCCCCATCAAAATTCAAAGCCGTTACCTAGATATGAAGATAGCCAAGCTAGGTTAAAAATAGACAAATATATTTTATTTATTATAAGGGGAAAACTCACACCATAGGCACAGAAGATCCAGACTCTGCTTGACCAGGGGGAAACTACACAGAGAATGTACCTGGGTGGTGCACAGGTTTTTATCTCCTGGTCCCAGAAAGCCACACCTAAACTAGGTTCCACCTCTTAAAGATTATTGGTTAACAAGGCTTTCCCCATCAAAAATTCCAACACAATTCTTTTCAGACCTTGAAAGAACAATACTCAACTTCATATGGAAATACAAAAAAAAAATCTCAGGATACCTTAAAAAATTTAAAAAGAATATGTAATAATGGATTAAAAGAAAGGGTCAAGGTGAGCATATCAGGAAATAAAAACCACAGATGTTCAAAAGAAAATGATATTTGGCCTCAGAGAAACTAGAGTGAGTTAGCAAAATTTGAATTTGAGTTGAATGAGTTAGCGAAATTTCTCTAAGAATCTAAAAGCAAAAAATAAAATAAAGATGAGCATATAGTACATGCCTTTCATCCTGGAACCTGAAAGCAGAGGCAAGTGGATCTCTGTGAGTTTGATGTCTGCATGGTCTACATATTGAGTTCCAAGTTAGCCATTCCTATGTGGTGAGATCCTGTGAAAGAAAGAGAGGGAGGGAGGGAGGGAGGGAGGGAGGGAGGGAGGGAGGGAGGGAGGGAGGGAGGGAGGGAGGGAGGGAGGGAGGGAGGGAGGGAGGATGAGAGAAAGAGAAGAAGAGAAAGATTTTTAAGAAAGTAAATACACATGCACTGTGGGTCATGAGGACTCTGCTGGGAACCATATTAAAACTAACTAGGTTATAAGTCTAGGGACCTTAGTCCTCATCAGAAAAGACACAAAATAGCTACAATTTGCTTCTTCTGTATCTCTGAGTGCATACATGGAGGAATTGGTCTATAAGAATAGAGCAGAAAGGTAACAAGTCAAGAAGAGGATTCCCGGCAGACACCAAACTTCCAGTCTCCACAACTGTGAGGAGGAAAAGTTTTTTGCTGTTTATATCATACAGTTTGGGGCATTTGTTGCAGAAGTTCACACTGACCAGAACATTTGTAAATGTCTAATGAAGTGTGTTTACCATAGTGGTAAACAGTAGAGCACTTGGCAGAATCCAAGTGTGAAGTTCTGTTCTGCCATGCAAGGTCCCTGTGACCCTGTCATGCTGAAGCCAAAATCAGCACAGTCCTCTCCATCCCATGTCCACTACTCTCCATCTCAGGTCCAGTCATCTTCCTCCCAGGTCCAGTCCTCTCCATCCCAGGTCCAGTCCTCTCCACCCCAGGTCCAGTCCTCTCCATCCCAGGTCCAGTCCTCTCCATCCCAGGTCCAGTTCTCTCCATCCCAGGTCCAGTCCTCTCCATCCCAGGTCCAGTCCTCTCCATCCCAGGTCCAGTCATCTTCATCCATGGTCTAGCAACAACACTAGAAGCAATGAATCTCCATTTGCCCTAGTATTTTCTTCACTAAGCTTCTACAGCCATCTCAGTTTCTTGTTTCTCCCCTAGGATAGCTTCTTTGCAATATTCCATTTGCTTTCCCCACCTATCCTATAGCCTCTTGATAGGGGATAAACTATCCACTAGTAGGACTCAGTCTGGATTCTTATCCCTTCTCAGTCTATCTTCAACCACATTTGGGGTAAGTTCAGCAAACCAGCAGTAAGCTGATACCCCCTAAATTTGTATCTCCATGAAAGATCTTGAAACTGTCCTCAGATGAGTTATTTCAGCTTCTTATGTGGTCGCTCCATTTGAATGTCCAGAGGATCTGTCAGGCTCAAATGCTGAAAGCTGAAGTCAAACTTCCCCAAACTTCCTCTACATACCCTTTCCCATCTCCATCCTTATACTTGCTCTTTGTAAGTCCCACAAATATTAATAAAAATACGTAGGCCCATAAAATATGAGCCACATCTTTTCCTGATTATAATGTAATACAATTAGAATTTAAACTTAATCACTTGTTAACTTCAAACCAGAAATAAATCTTAGGTAAAAGAAGAAATCAAGATTGAATTAAAATTTATTCAGAAATTAACAAAATGAATGCTCTGCAAACAAAAACTTTAGGATGTGAATAAAAAGGAAACTGTGCAATTTAAAACAAATTTTCTATCAAACAGACAAGTTAAAAGTAAGGAAATTAAATATTCAGCCAGTACATTAAAAAGAAAATCATAAAATAACCCCAATCAGAGTAAGGAAGGAAATCCAGACACAGTGGCACACATCTGCAACCTATCATGGTAAGATAGAGACAGGAGGGTTGCAAGTTACAGAAGCCTGCCTCCTCTCTCTCTCTCTCTCTCTCTCTCTCTCTCTCTCTCTGAGTGTGTGTGTAAAACAAGTAAAGAAATTAGTAAAGGGGTAAATGATTGGATGAATGAACAGAAAAAAATTATATAAATGTGATCTACCAGAAGCTGATTCATTGAGAATCAATTATACATGCCTTTTACAAATGTAGTCATGCCATTAAACAGAAATTAAAGTAAATATAAACTATAAAAAGCAATAAGAATGAAAATTTATAAATACATACAAATATGATGAAAAGTTTGCTATCTCAAAGAAATACATATAGAGATAGATGATAATAGATAGACAGACAGATAGATTATATATATAATGTTATTATATATATAATGTTTATATATATAAACATTGAAAATACTTCTAGAAGAGACCATCTTTAAAGAAAATAGAAAGCTCAATAGTTCAACAATGAAGAAATGTAAAAGTTGGTTGAAGTTTTACCCCTGTAAAAATGTGTAAGCCTTGAGTTGCTTTAGAGGTAATTTCAACCATCTTTGAAAAACCATATGGTCTGCTCTAAAGCTGCATTCAACTTACTCCCTGAGGAGACCTTTGCTCTGGTACCAATTCTATGGTATGAGCATACTGAAGAATCTTACTGGTTGAAAGAATACAAAAACTCTAAATAGCATTTTAGCAAATTAAACTCCACAGTGGACTAGCCAATACCATATAGGATTCTATTAGCTATTTGCTAAAGAATGAAAGGGTAATTTAATAAAATATTACAAATGAAATCAAACATGTTTGCTAAGTTGTAAATGCCCTTCAGATTAAGCTCTAGCTTCTGATTGACATTACACTGTGTTAGGAATAGGAACAGCTTACTAAAATTCACAAGACGTGTTAGAGAATGATACAGCCAGTGTTGCACTTAAAAAGTAAAGCAATAGAAATAGTTGCTTGAAAAGCATGAACTGAATAATGATGCCTCTTTACATACATTTAGCCTACATCGCTTACTCATTTTCATGTTTCAGTACTTATTCATAAGGGACAGAAGTTTCATTATGCAGATGATGTAATTACCTATCTATAAATATCAAAAGTAGGGTTGGAGAGATGGATCACTCAAGTGCTTGCTGGCCAAGCATGAGAACTTGAGTTTGGATCCCTAGCAATCCATTTAAGAAGCCTGGGTGCAATGGCTTGTGTCTGTACTCTCAGTCCTGAGTATGCAAAGATGAGAGAACGCCTGGGGCTTAGCGGGCTGGTCTTGTTTAATTGACGATCTCCAGGTTTTCAGTGAGAAACCCTGTCTTAAAATCTAGTGTGAAAAGCAATAGGTTGAACGACAATGTTGGCCTCTTGATGGGGAATCTCTGTCAACCAGTGATCTTTAAGAGGTGAGACCAGGTTAGGGCATGACCTTTTGGGTACCCAGAGGAAAACGCTAGGTAGCCCAGGGTTTGCTCTCTCTCTCTCTGTGGTTCCCACATTACACAGCTGAGCTTGAACTTTTTGTTCCTGTTTCCTGAGTTTGCCCCTTATAATAAAAAAAAAAAAAAAAAAAAAAAAAAAAAAAAAACATATAATTGGTTTATCTTGGAGTTAGCCTGGTATTCTTCAACCAGTGTTATTTCAAAAGTTGGCACCAAATGTGGGGCTTGGGGACTCGGGTCCCCAACGGGTTCATCTAGTTGCTTGCCCTGGCTGGACTGCTCTGGCTCTGTGTGATGTATTTGGGTAGCATCCCTGCACAGCAGCCCTGAGTAGCTATCCTCGGTAGTATCTCGGAGCTCCAGATTTCCAGACACCTGCTCAACCAGTGGCCTTTGTGGCTGGCTGTGGCAGGGTGGCTTGCGGGTCCAGCTTCCCCAGCATACTGTGAAAGCACAGGAGGTGTGGGCTTCCCCAGGTGTCTCTGTCAGTATTGCTGCCTTCCTGTTCCTGCATTGCTGCTAACCAGTCAGGGATCTCTGTGGAGTACATAGTTTGTGATTTACACTGAATAACTGCTTTTAATTTAAAAATATTTTTCAGTATCTAACACACTAAAACCTATTCAAATTGTTTAAGCTGGCCACGCGGCTACAACTGTGACACCTACTGGTCAGTAATTGTTATTGCACCTACTCCAACAAATTACTGGTGAGACTTATAAGGTCAAATTTATAAGGTCAATATGGCAGATAACTTAACAATACAGAGTTCAACAGCTTTTTTATTTATAGCATGGATGGTATTATACAAGGCTTATGTGATTTCCCTTCTATATCCCTCTATTTGATTCTTGGAATTAGCTTTGTCCTTTATATTTTCTTCTTAAAAACATGGTTTGATAATAGTGCCAGTAATGAGGCACTTTTAAAAATGATACAGTCTTTACAGACTGATAATGACCAACTAAAAGAAAAAAATCAGCACTCTGGAGAAGGATATGACCAATTTGATAGACAAAGCCCAGTCAATGACAGAGGGTGCTTAGACATTGTCTGAGAATTCATGCTGTTGAATGTATTAATCAAAATCTGTTGAACAGTTATAGTATATTGATGGATAGATATCTCTCTAGGAAGGTAATATGTACACTATAAAAATTACATCCAAGAATGAGATATTATCTTTACTGGACAGACTTCATACCTTAAAATCTTCAATGAGGACATTGGAACAAAACACCAGGCAGGAGATCCAGACTTTACAAAAGGCAGTGATAAAAAGATTTTTTAAAATTGATAAATTTATCAAATTTTATGACTAGGGACAAAAGGTACAAAGACAAAATTTATCCTCATCAGTACATACCAAACTCTAGGATAGCTTACCCGGAGTTCTAAATGCCTATCCAGTGATCTCCTCAAAAAGATCATCTGACATCAAGTACCCTAAGGTAGTCAAGGAATATACATAGAAACCCATACATATGAGTAATCTAAAAAAATTAAATAAGCAATAGCTAATTATAGCATACATCCACCCTTTGTTAAGGAAATGATCAAAATGTGGGCTTCGAGCAACGAGGCAACCCCACAGATTGGCTTCAATTAATCTCAGCAGCTCTAGAAAATGAACTACAGCTTCTTTGAAAGTGTTATTGGAGAGAGAAATAAAAAATTTTAAAACAACAGGAAAAAGAAAAAGGACTTAAAATTTCCCAAGATCAAATTCTTAATGCAGGGCATTACTCTGATCCTCAGGATCAAGCTCTTTATGACAAACATACCTTTTCCCTATGTTAGCACAGCAGCAAAATGCTTGGGACAGAATTCAGGAACCAGAAAAAAATTAAATCATTTATTAGAGTTAAACAGGGTCAGAGAAAACCCTTTAGTGGCTTTTTATAAAGATTAACTAAGGTTGTACAAATAGGAGTAACAGACCCAAAAGCTAGACGTGTACTCATTAACTTTGGCTTTTTAAAATGCCAACTTACAATGCAAGAAGATCCTTAGGCCTTTAAAGGTCAGATCAGCACCAACAGATGAATGGATCTTGCATACAATAAATGTTGGAACATTTGACTATAGTACTAAAGCTTGGGTAGGAAAACCAATGTCCAATGGTATGAGAAGAAACCAAAATTCAAATGTTTTAATTTTGGTAAAATAAGACATCTAAAAAGGGATTGTAGACAAGAAATTCCTAAAAATAATATCTCTTCTGGAAATGGAAAGAATAGGAGGACTCAGCCTTCCAGTGTCTGTAGGAGGTGTGGCAAAGGCCAACATTGGACCAATAAATGTAGGTCAACAAAAACAGATAAGACAACCTGATACCATTGGGAAACTCCTTGGGGGGCCTCTCGAAAGCCCCCATGTCGAACGTGGTCCAATCATTCTCAGTTACTGTGAAGAACATGTTTCTTTATGGACAATTTACATTGGTATAGTTTCTTGTATATTGATACAAGATCAAATTATATTTGCTATTTCTGTTTACAATATTTGTACACCTATGCAAAGTTATTTTGTCAGACTGCATGCATGCATGTTTCTACCTCTGCATAAAACATTTTGTATATTGATACAATTTTAGGTTATATTTTCATATTACATTATATAGTCCTACCTCTGATAAAGATACTTATATATTGTTTACATTTTGAAGTCATTTTCCTCATTTACTGCACAGTTGTTTACATATTATTTAATATTCCGATATAAAGTCTTAGTCTTTAAGTTATATAGGTATTAAGTATTATAGGTCAATAGTTATTCATGTTTGTTATACATATAGTCAGATTAATTAGGTTCTTTAGATACATAGAGATTGTATTCTGTCTAGATAGATAATCTTTAACCACTCCAAGGATCTATAGAATATGGTATTTAAATAACTTAGGGTTCTGTTAACGTGAGACACAATTACTCCTGACAGCACCAATCTATTCCTGAGAGAATGTTGAGCACCTAAGACACTCCAGTTGAAGTTTGTTTTCTTCTTGGCACAATTGGCCTTTGAGCAAGGAATTACCCATGCCTCAACCACTGAAAAAGTACATGGTATCTAGACTAAATCAACAGGGCACAAAGAAAAGGACTGACAGACCTTGCCCAACAGGGTAAAATAGTTCTGAAATTTTTCCTGCCTCTAAAAATTGTCTGTCAGTTATGCTAGGCCTTAGCCAAAGTTGGTTACTTCAACATTGTAAATGAGACTTTGAGTAATTTCTCAGGTAGACAGTTATCTCTGTCATCTATTGAATGCTTTGGAAGCTGCTTGATTGCACTTACTACCTACTCCAGTAATATTATTTCCCTTCTCAGGCCTTCAATGGGGTTGAAGATTAGATAGTCATAGTTACCTTCCTCTTATGATTTAGCCAAGACATTTCCAATGCAAGACTTAGACTCTTTATAATTGAATGTTTATTAAAACATTCATCATGTGTTCCTTACTTAATGTTGTTTATGTTGGTTGTAATTTTATACTTGATATCTGTTCCTATTGTATATAGTTTTGTATTGGGTTTGGAACTCTCTTATTTAGACAAAAGGTGGAGGTGATGGAGAATCTCTGTCAGCCAGTGATCTTTATGAGGTGGAATCAGATTAGAGCATGACCTTTTGGGTACCCAGAAAAAAACACTGGGCGGCCAAGGGTTTGCTCTCTCTCTGTGGTTCTCATGCTACACAGCTGAGCTTGAACTTCTCATTCCTGTTTTGTGAGTTTTTATTATATATATATGGTTGGTCTTGGAGTTAGCCTGATGTTCTTCAACCCACGTTATTTCAATGTGTTTCTGGCCTCCATAAATAGGCATGCATATTCCATATGCACACATGTGGAAACACATACAAATATCAAAACAATCAACTGAAGAGAACTAGAATTAATAAATATAATTTAACATTGAACTGGCTTTAATACATAAATCCATCTAAAGACATTAGCAAAGAATAAATCCATTCAAAACTTAAAGGCAAAAGGAAACATGCCTAGAAAAAAAGTCTTTTGAAATCTACAAGAAATAGTTATAGGAAATGCTATTTTTCTGAAAGACAGTTCTAAATGCAGCTAAATAGGCAGCATAGTGTACTGTCACACTGAGTAAGAAACTACAATACTCAAGCTATTTTGGACTCCATAAGACATTCACAAAGTCACTATAATCTCAATAAAAGTCCTGTTGAGATATATTTGTGGAATCAGACAAAAATCATATGTTAGAAAATACCAAAGTATTTGGGAATAAGAATAATTAATTAAAAATGAACTACTGCTAGTCAAAACATTTAACATTTAAAAATGCTACAATTATAGTTATCAGACCAGTATGATGTAGGATCAGACATAGAAAAAGTTAAATGAACCAGAATAGATATTAAGAAATATATATAAATAAACCTAGTATATGCTAAAAATGGCATTTTAAGGACTGCGGGAATAGCTAGCAGTAGCATGCCTGATTAGCTTGCATAAAGACCCACATCTGATTCCTCTCTCTCTCTCTCTCCCTCTTTCTCTCTCTCTCTCTCTCTCTCTCTCTCTCTCACACACACACACACACACACACACAGAGAGAGAGAGAGAGAGAGAGAGAGAATACACACACCATTTCAAAATACATGGTAAAGCTACAACATCAATAAATAGTATTGAGATAATATTCTATAACATTAAATCTTCAAGTCAAAGAATAAACTGTCCAGAGTGAGCCTGATGGCTTTTGTTCCAGCTCCTAAAAACTCATTTATGGCATAACTGAACTGTTTTTTGTCATTTATAAGCAGTTTCTATAGCAAGTGTACTCATGATGCACACCTAGACAGCTTTGCTAAAAAAAAATCAAGGTCAAGAATATCTGCAATATTAATGGGCTGAAGGGGTTGGCGCTTTGAGCTGATTGCTGTCAGTTCAGTTCTCTAGGAGATGGGTGTGAAGAGTAAGCTGAAACTCATAGCCAACAATCTAATTGTGTGTGTAGGAACCCAATCAAGTCCTTGAGTAAGCTTCCACATTTGGTAGTGCTCAGTGTTATCACATGAGGAGCTGAAATGTGGAAACACCATCCAGGGTCACCAGGAAGAAGATAGACCCTCTCATTCATTTCTTAATCATCTCTAATTTGTATCTTTTTATTAAAGTAACATTTTAAGTTTGTTATATTATTAGGTTACTTCAGCGAGTTTCTAGTGAATTATTAAACCGGAGAGAAGTCATGGGAACCCATAGATTTATGGCCAGCTACAGAAATAAGAGTGGCCCTAGAGGCCCCCAAACTTACAGACAGCATCTGAAGTGAGAACAGTTTTGTGAAAGACTATATCCTTAACTCTTAACTTCAGAAACTC
Source organism: Arvicola amphibius (assembly GCF_903992535.2). Classification (NCBI taxonomy): domain Eukaryota; kingdom Metazoa; phylum Chordata; class Mammalia; order Rodentia; family Cricetidae; genus Arvicola; species Arvicola amphibius. Next base: position 99,264,584 of record NC_052051.1, on the reverse strand, counting down.
ATCACAATGTACAAAAAGGAAATAAAGGTAACATTTAAATAATCTTAGCATTGGTAAAACCTTTCTAATACAATTAGAAACACAGAAAGTGTTTTAGTTACTGTTCTGCTACTGTGATGAGACACAATGACCAAGATAAAAGGAATCCTTTAATAGGTTGTGGTGGTTTGAATAGAAATGATCCCCACACTCCTCCACTGCTGGTGGCAGTGCAAACTTGTGCACTCAATATGGCAGTTTCTCAGAAAATTGGGAATTAATCTACCTCAAGACCCAGCTATACCAATCTTGGGCGTATAACCAAAGAATACTCAATTATACCACAAGGACTTTTGCTCAACTATGTTTATAGCAGCATTATTCATAATAGACAAAACCTGGAAATAACTTAGATGTCCATTAACTGAAGAATGGGTAAGGAAAATGTGGTACATTTACACAAAGGAGTATTACTTAACTGTAAAAAACAATGACCTCATGAAATTTGTAGGCAAATGGATGGAACTAGAAAAAGTCATTCTGAGTGAGATAACCCAAACCCAGAAAGACAAGCATGGTATGTACTCACTTGTAAATGGATATCAGGATTAAAGTATAAGATAGCCAACCTACAACCCACAGTCCTGGATAAGCTAAATAACAAGGAAGTCTCAAAAAGGGATGCAAAGATTTCTCTGGGAAGGGGAAATAGAAGAGCTCTCCTGGATAAACTGGGGGTGGAGAGTGGAGGGAATGAGAGCATTGGAACTTGAGGGAATGGGTTCAGTGGACTGGATGCAGAGGCAGGTTGGGATGAAGAGGGAGAATAACAAAAGGGATTGTCTTGATAGGGTTAGAAAGAAACCTGATGCCAGAGAAACTCTCAAGAATCCACAAAGATGATCCCAGCTAAGACTCTAGTAATAGTGGAGAGGGTGCCTGAATTGTCACCTATTGTAATCAGATTGTCATCAGAGAGACTTTATCCAGTAACTGATGGAAGCAGATGCAGAGATTCACAGCCAAGCACAAAGCTGATCTCTAGGAGTCCTCCTGAAGAAAGGAAGAGGGATTGTACAAGCAGATATGGACCAGTTCACCTCCTCCATCTCAGAGAGCTCTGTGGATGTCCGGGTGAGTTCTGAGCTGAGAGAGGAGATCCCGCCATTTCACCCTCTCCATCCCTTCCCATCTCTGTCTGAGAATGAAGACACTCAGCTAGAGTTGTACCACCCAATGAAAAAATCATCTGGAATTGGAATGGCAGAACAAGATCGGGGACTGATTGGTGCAGAAGAAAAAGTGATTAACAGTAAGAATAAAGTGGATGAAAATATGGTCATTGACAGGACTCTAGATGTTAAAGAAATGATTTTCAATGCTGAGAGAATTAGAAGGCTCTAGCAGGGAAGAGCAGCTGAAGGCCAGGACTCAATTGGTCCCAACATGTGACAGTTGTGTAACTTGGTCTGTAAGACTCCTAGCAGTGAGATCAAGATCTGTCCCTAGTGTTAGGTGGCTTTGGGGAACCTGTTCCCCATGCTAGATTACCTCACCGACTCAGCATTGTTACAGGCAATGGAGTTCGGTCCTGCCTCAACTTGATGTGCCATGCTTTCTTAAAGCCCATATGAGGCCTGCCCCTTTCCAAATGGAGAAGGAGGAGTGGGTGGGAAAGGGGATAGATGAGAGGGAGGGAGGGAGGGAGCAACAGGAGAGGAGGGAGGAAAAACTGGTTCGTATGTAAAATAAATGAAAAAAGTTAATTAAATAAAATTAAAAAGAAAAAGGAAATGGTCCCCTTAGGTGCATATAATTGACTATTTTGTCATAAGGAGTGTTGCTACTTGACAGGGACTAGGAGGTGTAGCCTTATTGGAGTAGGTGTGGCCTTGTTGGAGGAAGTGTGTCACTGGGAGTGGGTTTTGGGATTTCAAATGCTCAAGCTGGGCCCAGTGTCTCTCTCTCTTCCTGATGCTTGCTGATCCGAATGCAGGACTCTCAGCTACCTCTCCAGCCCCATGTCTGCCTACATGCCATCATGTTTCCCACCATGATGACAATAAACTAAACCTCTGAAACTCTAAGCCAGCACCAATTAGATGCTTTCCTTTATAAGAGTTGCCATGGTCAGGGTGCCTCTTCACAGCAATAGAACACTGACTAAGATACTGGTGGCCTTCTTACAGTTTCAAAAAACTAGTCCATGACCACCAAGAGGGGTGATGGGGGCAGAGTGGTGGCAATCAGGCATGGCACTGGAGCAGTAGCTGAGAGCTTTACATCCTGCACCACAGGCAGCAGGCAGAAAGAAAGCAGACTTGGAGTGGATTCTTAAGTCCTCAAAGCCTCTTCCAACACCACCATCCCTCCTATTCCTTCTGCCAAACAATTCTACAGGCTAGGGACCAAATATTCAAAAATAAGAACCTATGGAGACCATTTCATTCAAACCACCACAGAAAGTAAAAAGAAAACAATAACACTTTTGGTGGTATAGACATGCAAACATTCTGAATACAAAAAAGAACATCGTGAAACAAAACCATAAGATAAATGACAAATAAGGAATATTTGAAACTAGTAATAGACAAAGAAATGCTATTTAGTGTGGGGAATTATTTAGAACAATAGAAAATAACTAATTTTTAAATAATGAAGTGCAGGAACATAGCATCAGAAGTACAAAAACTCTCAGTAAGGCTCAGCCTCCTTGTTACCTGAAAGTGAAAACTGCTCTTTTCACCCTTTGCAGTCGACAAGGATCCATATTCTGTGTCAGCAAGGCCCTGCCCTGGGCACTTCCTGAACTTTTCAAAGAAGACATTTTGGTGCTACATCTTGCTCTTATAATTTGGCAGCCTGTAAAACAATTTCAAATATGGATCTCTATAGAATACTAAAAATCTGTACTATTAAATCATTCCCAAACATGCCAGGATGTGAATGTAGGCATGTTTCTGCAGCAGAATTACTTCCAGCAAAACTGAAAACAACCCACATGTACTACCAGGCACCGTTTAAAATGTTACATCCATACAGTCTCATGAAGAAAGCTAAGATGTATTCAAAGGGTAGAAAAATGTCACGATACATTTTGTGTTATATTTAACTCATACCATATGTTTAAATATTTTCCTATATAAAAGCTATATAGTATCCATATATTGTAGGAAAGGGAATAGGGTATACAGACACCTCCAAAAAGTACAGACACAATACAGAGGGCATAGCACGATGATTCAACTGCCCTTTCCACTCTCCTTCATAGGTGGACAGATTTAAAATACAAAAACTGTGAAAATTCTGGATACAGGTAAGCCTGCCCCATATGAGAAGCCTTCCACACAAGATGGAGCTGAGCAGAGAGAACTTTCTGTCCTATCTCAGCTGCTTGCTTCAACAAATGAGGTTATAGAAACAGCTTTTCTCCTCAACATCCAGCTCCTGATGCTGACGTGGTGCTGTGAGTTGTGACAGCTCAGCCTTCCGACCTCTGGCACATCAGCGTCCCATTCCAGCTTCCTGGGTGTGAAGGCCCTTTCAGCAGAAAGCAAGCTAGCATCAGCAATGTCTTCAACTTGAATCACATTTACAATGATTTGTTGAACTCTCTCTCTTTGAAGTGGGTCAGTTGTAGGTCATCCTGGAATCTCAGCCTACTCCTGCATATCTTTCAATAACGTCAACAGCGTGTAAGACCCTGCACTCTGTATCTTAGTGTTTGAAATGCCTGTGGGGGCTTCCAGTTCTTGCACCAAATCCTAATGAGAATGGCGAGCAGTGCTGAGACCTAGCCAACACACTGGGAAGTGTTTCAGTCAAACAAACAAAAGCACCCTGACTCTTGTTCCAGTGTTGGATTCCTTGGTTTTGTTTGATATTAACCCTGGTACCCTATCACTGTGCAGAAAACAACACTCCAGAGTACAGCACTTGGTGTGCCAAGTGGCCTAAAAGAGTTGTCTCAAGGTTTGCCTGACCTTCCCTGAATTACTCCCCACACCCGCTTGTTATAGGTGAAAGTATGTTTGCTTTTATATCAAGAAACAAGTTACAAGCATTTTTTTCTAGAATAATCAATGCCAGTTTATGACATTTGTAGATCTTGGAGAACATAGAAAATTTATCTGAAAATAGTGAGTTGTCTCACTGTGACTTTGTTTGATTCTGTTTTTCTGACCAGTTATTAAAATTATTTCAGCTATCATAGAAAGGGAAAGAATTCAGGCATGCAGTGGATATTGACTTGTGTTCTTCCCACCAACATGTGCTGACCTGTCAGGTCAATATGTGTCCAAGTTTACTTAACAAGTCAATATAATTCATTTCAGTGTAGACGTAGATTTTTTTTAATTATCTTAAGCTTTTTTTAAGAAATAAAGAGCTATAATCAAAGAATACTCACATGTATGTTAAAAAATAGTTTCCTTAAAATTGAAAGTATCCTGTATGATTGTGTTTTTCAGAATAATGGAAACAAATTTGAAATGACCCTTTGTCTTTCTCCCCTTCATCTTGCCTGCCCTTATTTCCCTTTTAAAAAGCTATAATGTCTAGAAAGCTGTACAAACAATTAAGCTAAATCATTTTGTAAGCGGTTCTGTGAAATGCAAGACTGATTTTTTTCTTAAAGTCCAAATGTGTAACTCAGCCTACATGAGCATATAAGCATATTTTGCTTAAATTACATTTCCATCTGACAATATTAATTTCATCAAGGAAGCTTAGTATAAAATTAATTATAGCTATCATTTATGTTATTTCATCTTCTCCTTCCATTGAAGCTTCAATGAGAATTCATCAACTGAAGGGCATGATTCACATTTTAACAACAAATAATAAAGAAAATAACCAAAACTGCTTCCCCCCCTTCAGCTCCAAGACCTAAGACTTATCGCTTAGTGTCATCTAAACAGTAATGATGTATTTAGAAGTTCATGGGAAATGCCTCCAATGGAAATAATGAGGGCGCGTCTAGTCATATTCTCCTGCTGACAGGGGACATTTCTGTTTCAGTGATTTTGGTGAATAACCTCCGATGACGGTTTGAGGGGGAAAAAATCCCAGAGAAGGACCTGAATGAGGTTTCCTGGGCCAAGCTGTTCAATTCCAAGACAAAGATCCCCACTTTCGTTCACTTGCCAACCCCAGAACAGTAACATCTGTGAAGAAAAGAACATCATGCACTATGGAGGTTTTTTGTTTGGTTGGTTGGTTTGGTTTGGTTTTGGTTTTGGTTTGGTTTGATTTTTGTTTTTTTCATTTATTTATTTATTTATTTATTTATTTATTTATTTGGTTGGTTGGTTGGTTGGTTGGTTTTCGAGACAGGATTTCTCTGTAGCTTTGGAGCCTGTCCTGGAACTAGCTCTTGTAGACCAGGCTGACCTCAAACTCACAGAGATCCGCCTGCCTCTGCCTCCCGAGTGCTGGGATTAAAGGCGTGCGCCACCACCCACCTATTTTCACAGTTCACCTTCCCGTGAGTGTTCATAAGGACATGTGTCCAAGAAAAGGACCGGCTGCTGCAAGCAACATCTGTCCAGACCTCAGACAGCCAGCAAAGTCACAATGGGAGAGAGGGAAGACAGAAGCATTTTCTGAGGTGCATGCAGCTATGGGTCGTTGCTATGGAAATCGATTTCAACATCCTCAGCTTTCATGACACTTTTTCCAGAGCTTGACCTCTCGAGACCCCCAGGGATACACCTGATTCTCTTCTCCCTTTCTTCTGGTAATTGCCCTGTGCTCTGAAGTTCTCACTCCCAGAATCAAAGACTCACCTTTCACCCACTGTGAACTGAGCCATAGAGCAGAAGCTTATAGGACGCCATTCTTTTCCCAGCACAGATAGGTGAGGACACTTTGATCACCACATTCGTTGTGCTTCTTCAATGGGAAGGCAGAAGTGAAGAGCATTCTCTTCGGTCCTCACCACTCCCACCCTAAAGACAAAATGCAGCATTTCTCTGCTAGGGCTATGGGAGTCCTGAGAAAACAATACAAATAAAAGCTGAGTGTCAATTTATTCCACCTAGACAGCAATAAACACATAGCAAGACTCCCAGGCCTTACTATATGCATCTGAGATCAATTATTTGTAAGACAAAAATCACCAATTTCATGAAAGAACAACCTCTCTATAGTTTTCCGACTTTCAGAAAAAAATGATATTTTGCTGTTTTGTTGGTGGTGGCAATGGTAGAATAGTGATGGTCATGGTGGGGTAGGGTGGTGGTAGTGGTGGTGGTGGTGTGGTAGTGGTGGTGGTGGTGTGATATGGTGGTAATGGTGTGGTAGTGGTGGTGATGGTGTGATATGGTGGTGATGGTGTGGTGATGGTGGTGTGGTAGTGGTGGTGATGGTGTGATATGGTGGTGATGGTGTGGTGGTGGTGGTGGTAGTGGTGGTGATGGTGTGATGGTAGTGTGGTAGTGGTGGTGATGGTGTGATATGGTGGTGATGTGTGGTAGTGGTGGTGGTGTGGTAGTGGTGGTGATGGTGTGATAGTGGTTGGTGATGTGGGTGGTGTGTGTGGTGTGGTGGTGGTTGTCGTGTATTGTGGTTGTGGTGTGTGTGTCGTGGTGTGTGTGGTGTGGTCTGGTTGGTGGTGATGGTGTGCTCTGGTGCTGCTGGTGTGGTGGGTGGTGTGGTCTGGTGGTGCTGGTGTGGTCGTGGTGGTGGTGTGGTCGTGGTCTGCTGGTGTGATAGTGGTGGTGTGGTAGTGGTGGTGATGGTGTGGTAGTGGTGGTGATGGTGTGGTAGTGGTAGTAATGGTGTGGAAGTGGTGGTGGTGTGGTAGTGGTGGTGGTAGTGTGATAGTGGTGGTGCTGGTGTGATATGGTGGTGATGGTATGGTAGTGGTGGTGGTGCTGGTGTGGTAGTGGTGGTGGTGGCATGGTATGGTGGTGGTGGTGTGTGTATGTATGTTCCTACACACACTCACTTGCCACAGCACACATATGGTCAGACCTTCTGCCATACATGATGGAGGAGTGTCTATGTGTTACTTTTATTAATAAAAAACTGCCTTGGCCCTTTAAGAGAACAGAAAATCAGGTAGGCGGAGTAGACAGAACAGAATGCTGGGTAGTAGGCAGTGGGGAGACGCTTCAGGCAGTTGCCATATGCAGTAGCCATGCTTCTCCTCTCCGAGATGGACGCAGGTTAAGACCTCTCCTGGTAAGCCACCCCTCGTGGTGCTATATAAATTACTAAATATGGGTTAAAGCAAGATATGAAAATCAACCAATAAGAAGCTACAGATAATGGGCCAGGGGCCAGGCAGTATTTAAATGAATACAGTTTCCGTGTAATTATTTTCGGCAAAGCTAGCTGGGTGGCGGGACACAGCCCGCCATTCCTTCTACACATATAGGCTCCTAAGATCAAACTCAAGTTTTCAGGCTTGGAAGCCAGTGTCTTTACATTCTCAACCATCTAACCAGCCTGATACTTTCTCAGTGAGCACACAAAACTGAAAGATAGACTTAATAATACCTTAGAGGCCATCAGTGTAACTCAGTAAAAACAAGAGCAGAAGAGAAATATTTCTTTAACAACTTCTGCAAGTGCACAGTGGGGGAAGATCATCCACATAGGTCCTCAAAGGGTCCCTGACAGAGCCAAGCTGCAGTTGTACAGAATAGGAACTCAACTTAGGGACATGTGCTTGCCTTGGTTTTCCTTTTCTTCTCTTCAGCCCTTCTTATCCTCTGCTCCCATTCCTTGGCAGTCATTTATCAGAACAGTTCACTAGTATGCAAGTCCTTGGCTTAGGTTATGCTCCAGGGTGGATGCAGCACACTTGCAAGCTTGTCTGTGTGGTATTCTGCTTGATTTAAGAAGAGACAAAACTTCCACAATTGCATTGGTAGAGGTAGTTCTCAACTTTCCTAGGTTGAGTATGACCCCCAATCATAAAACTATTTTGTTGTTACTTCATGACTATAATTTTTCTATTGCTGTGAATCAAAATGTAAATATCTGACATGGAGGATATCTGATAGACAACCCCAAAAGAGGTCACAGCCCACATGTGGAGAACCACTGTTCTATAGCATGACAGTATATCTTTAAGTCAAAAATATATAAGGCAATAAATTCACACTTTAATTTTTCCTATACTATTCACACAAGTAGTAAAGCACATTTTAGGTAAAATTGGCCAAGACACTATTAGTTGCTGCTGTGTAACAGTTTCCTTCAAGATCGAAACATTCCATTCTTTAGGGAAGCTCCTTAAGCAGGAAGGCAAGCAACTGAAAGTAACTCCAGGAAGTCCCTAAAACTGATCAGATTCACTAGGCCCCTCCCAGCCAGCATAAGAAGTAAAAGCTGAGAGGCCCTCCAAGACTAACAGAACAGAGCTACAAAGACTCTCAGGAGAAAACTGTCAAGAAGACTCTGCCCAGACCAGCTGCCTGGACGAAGCAGGACCAGCCGAGCTGCCTGGAAGAGGTTAGATCCCATGGAAAGGGCACTCTGCAACCTGTTAAACTTCAGGCTGAGCAGTGTGCTCCAGGTTCCCAGTTCCTGTGAGCTATGCCCATACTAGTGTGGACACTGAGATGCAGCTTTCTCCTGACATGTTTCTGCTCCTGTAATTAACTCCTCACCCAGACTCTTGTAAGGCCAACCCCAAATCAGACTTTGGTTATACCTGTGTTTTGGTCTGTTGTGGGCTCCCTATCTGGGGTGAATAGTGTATGTTGAATCTTCCAGGGAAAAGTTTTGTCACCCAGCAGATACTATAAATATGCTTTTCTGTTTAATTTGAATAAAAATATCTCATATGCCTGTGTTAATCAATTCACTCTATATTCAGATAGTCCATGAACTTTGGGGTTAGGATAAAAATAAAGGGCTGGGTAGTGATGGTGCACGCCTGTAATCCCAGCACTCAGGAGGCAGAGGCAGGCAGATCTCTGAGTTTGAGGCCAGCCTGGTCTGCAGAGCGAGTTCCAGGATAGCCAGGGCTGTTACACAAAGAAACCCTATCTCAAAAAAACAAAAAAATAAAAATAAAGAAGTTGTGTTATGTGTTCTACAATGAAGCATTCACTTAAACTCTAATTTAGTATACTGTTTAATTTAATATGCCTTTTAGAAGCCCTATATTAATAATGTTCATGCTGTTTTATATATCAACATTTATAAGAACAAATGCTAAAATATTCTCTGCTTGTCAGTGTCAAGATGCTTCTTGATAGTGCTCCAGGACATATATCTTAAACACTAAATACAAAACTTAATATATCACAAATATTAATATATAAACAAATGTATCTTAACTATATATATTAATATAATAATATCCCACATGCCAGATTCATTTAACTGGATTTGGCTCTTCTTTTGAAAATTCAATATTATTATAATTCTGTCAATTAAGAAAACTGCTTTCTATCATAACATGAAATTATAATTTATCCGTATCTCTATATAATTACTCTCAGGTGTCATGACCTGACACCTGAGAGTATTAGCTTTGAGATGAATTCCTCAATAATTAATTTGGCATTAATATATGCCACTGTCCAGAAACAGTGAATAAATTACTGACCTACAAAACATCCAGTTTTATGAGGATCTTTTCCCAAGTTTTGTGTAATTTTAGGCTAATAACCAAATGAAACTTAAAAAGCTAAACTCTAACAGAAAAGACACCTGGTAAGTTATAAGAAAGGCTTTTAGTAGACTTCTGGATTGTTCTAGTTAGGGTGACTTTTGCTATGATGAAACAAAAGGAAGTTGAGGAGGAAAGAATTGATTTGACTTATATGTTTACATTGCTGTCCAACGTTGAGGAAGTCAAATAGGCTGAAACTTGGAGGCAGGAGCTGATGCACAAGCCATGGAGGAGTGCTGCTTATTGGTTTGTTCTCCATGGCTTACTTGGCCTGATTTCTTTTTTTTATTTATTCTTTGTGTCTTTCACATCATGCCCCTCCATCCCATTCATTTTCCCATCCCTTCATATCCATCCTCTGCTCTTGCAACCCTGCCCCTGCAAAATAAAATAAAATTTAAGAGAAAAAAGAAAACATACAAGGAAAAAAAATCTATCTCGTCATGGAAGCTGTAGTGTGACACAGTGAGTCGCACAGTAACCCCTTTATTCATACATCTTCACTTGCAAATGTCCATTGCAAAGAGTCATTGGTCTGGTTCAAGGCTTCTGGTTTCTGCTACACTATCGATGCTGGACCCTCAATGGAACTCTTCTCGGTTATCCTGCTGTTGGCCTGTGTTGCAGAAATCCTGCACCTTCGAGACTGCAAGACCAGTTCCTCCAGGTGCTCTAGAAGATCACAGATAGGGTGGATGTTGGGGTTAGACAACATATAACCCTAGTTCTAAGCCTGGGTAGTTGCAGGGTTTGTCAGCCCACCAGCCCTCCCTTGTCCCACCACCAGGGTGAGTTCTCCAGCATTGTCCTGATGAGTTTACCCCTTGCAGCCATGAGCAAGGGGTGGGGCCAGTTCTTCAGTTTTCACATCCTAAGGGTCAGATCACCCACACCTACTGGGTTGCCCAGACAGGACACAGTGGGCCGTTCTCCTAGTGCTACAGCTAATGAGGGGCAGGAACAGCTCTTCCGCTCTTATGACCTCAGGGCCAGCTCTCCCACCTGCCTCAAGTATGGATGGGCACGTGGGGGAGGGCATCTCTCCCAAACCCATGCTGCCACATGACAGATGAGTAATGGGGACAGCCCTCCCATGCTCACAACTTCGGGGCTGGCTCACCTACACTTCTGCCAACAGGAGCTGTGTTCTACTGTGCTGCCCAGGTAAGGTGCAGGGTCTGCTTTCTTATAGAACCCTAGACTACCAGAAGTCCACCTACAATGGACTGGGCTCTCCCACAGCAATGGCTAATTAAATGAAAATGTCTTACAGGCTTGTCTACAGCTGGATCTCATGAACACATTTTCTCCTTTGAGGCTCCATTCTCTCAGATGACCATTGCTTGTGTCAACTTGACATAAAACTAGCCAGCACACCAATGATTGAAAGTTAAATGAATTTAATGACTGCCTAACAAACCCTCTGCAAATGTTGCTAGCGCTGGCCACTTGCGAAATTCCATGAGTTCATCAGCCACTCACTAATTAATAATATGTTTGATGATGATGATTAGATTTGGGGGCATTTAACTTAGAGGGATTTTGAAAAACTGGGTTCTATATTCCTATGTGAAACTCCTCCCTTATCAGAACTTTGTCAGCTAGTTTCTCGGTACAGACCTGGGGTTACAAAAGAAAAGGTGGAGGAAGGAAAACGGGGTAGGGTACATGAGATGGGGAACAATTCAACACATTAAAAATACTAGCATTGGCAGACTTAATAAAGCCTGTGCTATCATTCTAGCAGTGTGCCTCTTGAAGTGACTGTAGTAATCCAAGCAGGCAAGGACTAGGCTTCAGATAGCTTTAGACAAATGAAAGAAATGACAAAGCAAGGTCTCTAACAAGACCCTGGAGACACAATGGCTTGGGGGAACCTCAGAAATGAGGTCAGGTAAGTATAAGAAATTATTTAGAAACTGAGTCTGGGTAGCAAGGAGAACAGTGACGTCAGTGAGCTGGTTTCATTGTCCTGGCGGTCCGATTTACAAGGTCAAGGTTGCTGAGAGAAGGGAAAGATGGATAGTCCACACAACCCTAAAAATTGGGGTGGGAAGATGTGGAGGTTCATTCAGGGCATGAAAAAAACCTCATATCACCTGGCATCCCTACATTTTGTATGGAAACATGTAAATTGTCTTCATCAAGCTAGATAAGACTCCATCTTGGAGTCCTGGAATGGAACGGCCATCTCCATACTTGGGCTATAACTTCCTCTGATGTCATTTGAATTTGCAAGGTCATGGTAACTTTATTCTTGCCTCTCCCAGCCCTCACCAAGGAAAAGCTTAAGCATCAGCTCTGCCCACTTTCCCTCAAGATCCTACAGCACCCCGTTCTAAAGAGGTGTCATTCTTGCTAAGTCTAGCAGACTATTCTGAGTAAAACCCTTCTCTAAAAGTTAAAACACTAAGTCACAAGCCTGCCCCTCTTTCACAGGTGACTCATTCTTTAACTGTAGACCTTGGGGACTGATGTCTCTCTTCGAAATACTTTCAAAATGTATTGTTCATAGACAGGCACATTCGTCTTTGTAATTAGACACCATGTGTCTCTAGTTTAAGATCGTTTTCTCCTCTCCAGTGATGCTTGGCGTGAACTCCCAAATTTCATGTTGCTGCTAAACATTTATTTTGAGTGACAGAATGCTTCATTTTATCTAAGATTTGTGAAAATTAAAAGAACAATACGGGCTGGTAGAACCTTGACACTTTAGCAACATTGTTGTTGTTAAAACCACAGGAGAGGCTAGCAGGGTGGCTCCGGAACACCCACATAAGTGTGCACACTTATCTATAACTCCAATTTCAGGGGATCCAATACCCTCTTTTGATTTTTTTACAGGCATCTACATGGTACACGTAGCATAAAACACCCATAGCATAAAATAAAAGAGTATTTTAAGAAATCAATCTACAAGACATGACATAAGAAACTGTCCATCTTCTCATCTGCCTTTAGTAGCCTGCATTCTATTCTATCCATCTACTTGACAGTAGGGGAAGATTCCAGCCATGATTTGTTGACTAGCTTCACGATATAAAGCACTTAATATTGACCAATGTGATTCTGTTCATTTTGCCTCTGTCACACTCTAAATGTTACAATTCTTCAAGCACATGACAACCAAAGAGACCACTTTGCCTCTCTTTTATTTCAAATGCCTTCCAGATAGGTAGCATTGCACCTTGGGTTGTCACCTTGCATATTTTCCATCTCTCCTTTCATTCCATGGAGCCACGCTTTGTGTGAGCTACTCATCCACACAATGCACTGCCTTCCTTGACCCCCCACCTGTCATTCTAGGACCTAGTATAGCACATCCCTCTCCAATAGCACCTACACTTTCCTGTACCATTTAGCTCCCTCCAGAAGGAAGAGGGAAGGAGGACAAGAGAGGAGAGATCACCCTCAATGAATGCAGCTCTGCCGCCTCTCCAACCTTGGGCCACTCAAAGGCCCAGTCAGCTGTAAGTCCTTCAAATCAAGTGTGCCTTTCAGCCAAAGGCATGTACTGGAAACATCCACTGTATGACTATGTATTTTTTGTTGTTGCAGAAATGAGACAGGTCCTCATTTGACTAGCACTGATAGAAAATTGATACTAAAAAGGATTGCACGTACCCTAACCAAATCATCTGAGCTGTGAAGTACACAAAGAAGGGAGTCCTGTGTGGCCTTGTCAATGCTGCAGCAGGATTTCCTGAGTTTCCAGTGTTATTTTGGGAGCACAGAAGGAAGAGTCAAGCTATGCTGTTTGAAACCCTACTGCTTATGTACACAGTTGAATTCAATACTGACTGTGAAAACTTTAAATTCTGTGGAGATTATTAAAGTATTCATCCAAATTTAGGTTTTCACCAAAAAAAATCTTTAGCCATGTGCTTCACTTCACATCCTCAGTGTCATGAAAATTAATTAAAATTATGAAATTTTAAAGTTACTTTCTGGAATATCGTTCTGACATATCATTTTATCGCTGACGGTTTTAGAGAGCATTAAATTTATTCTCAATTTTCGTGACCATTTTCCTTAGCTCTAAGGGAGTTATACTGTCTTAAACACTCTCACTAACTCATTTTATTTGTTTCTCTTTGGGGATCAGGGGAATTGATTTGTCTAGGAGCCAGAGACATTCAGCAGAACTAAAATGTTTGCACACACAAAGGCCAATCCATGAAAAACCATAAAACATTCTAATTTTATCTTGGGCTGTGGATGTCTCTCAGTGGTAGAACTTTTGCTTAGGTTGGACCTGAATTTGATCACCAGCACTGAGGAGCAAACAAACAACAGAACTGCCCACTGTGAAGCATTTAAACTGTATGCCTTCACCTCATCCAACTTTGAAGTAATCTTTCTTTCCTCTGCCAAGTACCAGTAACTTTCTACAGGCTCTGTATTACAGCTGCTCACTGGGAGAGTCAGAGTAAAGACACCAGACTCCCACCTCTCTTCTCAGGATGGCAGTGTGAGGGCAGGGGCTATTCTGGGAAAACTGAGGGTAAGACTTTAAAGTAGAAGGTTTGAATCCCCTGAAAAAGAAACTCAGACGAGCCTGTCAAGGTGATGCACACCTTCAATCCTATCACCTGGGAAGCATCCTCTGAGTTCCAGGCCAGCCGGTGCTATGTAGTAAGACCCTGCCCCTGCCCCCTCCAAAATGAAGTTGAGTGTATAACTGGAAAAAAAAGATATTTGAGAGTAGAGGAGACTTCTGGCTGCAGTGTTCTGAAGGCTTTCAAGTCAGACAGTACCCTCTACCATTGGACAGTATGCAGTCTGGTATGGCCTCTTTAGACCCTGTCACTTCTATACTACAGAATCCAGCATGTATTTTTGTCCTTCTGATAACACATCTGGCAGCTGCCATTACTTTGAAGATTTGAAATCACAAATAAACTATCTGCATAATAGTTAATTTCATTTATTTTTTATTTTTCGTTTCTTTTCTGTTGCTATAACAAAACAACATGACCAAGGTAACTTATAAAAGAAAGATTGAGTTGGGCTCACAGTTTCAGGGGGCCAGAGACCACGATGGCCCAGCAAAGGTATGGCAGCAGGAACAACTGGGTGGTGGCATCTTGACCCGCAAACAGGAAGCAGAGAGAAAGCACTGGGGATGTTAGAAAGCATTAGAATCACCAAAACCTGCCCCATGACTTACCTCCTCCAACAAGATCACACCTCCTAATCCTCACCCAAACAGTTCCACAAACTAAGGACCAAGTATTCAAAGATATGAGCATATAGGGGACATCCTCATTCAACCACATTTGTTTCCTCCAAAGAAAGAATCTACTCATCACCTACTACGTGCTTCAAGAGACGTTAAGTCTGAATAAAACTGAATGAAAAGTAGTCTGAGCCAAAAGGCAGTAAATCTAATGTGGGGGGAGGAACAGCTGAACTACAATAAGAAAAGGCTTTGCAGGAAGAATAGTAGCACCTTCCGAAAACAATAGAGGAGCATCCAGACCAATGGGAAAGACCTGTGAGAAGCAATGACCCAGCTGGGCCTTGAGAGGCCAATCAAAGTTAGCCAAACATAATGGAGGAAGGGGAGTATAATGAGAGTGTATTGCCCTAATAGACCCACTTTTGAGTCCCCAGCTTCTGGGGCTATTTTGAAGGACTGTGATCCTTTCAGAGGTGAGGACCAACTGGTGCAAGAAGAGCACTAGGCTCTTTGAAGGCTACGCCTGCCCCAATCCACTGTGTAAACAAGGCATCTCCCAGCCCATTCTACCACAGATGGGGCCGCTTCCACTACCATGTAAACAACAATCTCCATGTGCTCTTCTACCACCAAGTAAACGACTATCCAGGTGCCCTTCTACCTCCACGTAAACAACCATCTCCTCATCCCCTTCCACCACAGACGGGGCCCGCTTCCACCACCATGCCTTCTCACCAGGATGGACCGAAATAAACAGCTCCTCCCTTTAGCCGCCTCTGTCAGGTATTGTGGAGACAACAATGTAAATATAGCCATAACAGAGCATTAAGGAGAATTCCCTCAGGGGCTGGAGAGATGGCTCAGCGGTTAAGAGTATCGCCTCCTGTTCCAAAGGTCCTGAGTTCAATTCCCAGCAACCACATGGTGGCTCACAACCATCTGTAATGAGGTCTGGTAGCCTGCAGGCATACACACAGACAGAATATTGTATACATAATAATTAATTAATTAATTAAAATGAAAAAATAATTCCCTCAAGGTCAATTACTCAGATTAACACACAAAATAGAGTCGATTATGCTAAAGTGCCACACAGTAAAACTCAAGCCTGAAGGAAGCTGAAAAATCTTCCAACAGACTGGTTTTCTTTCAAAAAAAAAATGATTGTTGGCAATCAATGAGAAAAAAAACAAAGTCAACCCAAATCAATAAGACAGAACATCCCCCCTGCTTTGCATTTTCAGAGGAAACTACCTTTTCTTAATTATTAGTACCTTTTCTTGCTTTAGCTACCTTACAAAAATCACCCTTTTTATAAACTTCACCTGGAGACAACAGGAAACAGTATTGGGGTTTTCAACAGATAAACAGCATGACCAAATTTCTAGTTTACATCAGAGTCGTACAAGGCGTGGAAAGATCAGTGAGAACACTGTGGCAGTACATGATGCTGAAGACCTGAACTAAGATGAGAGCGGCTGAGGCAGGGTACCAGAGACTGGCAGGGATGGGGCAGGAGAGAGACAGATTGGCCAGCAGGTACAGAATTGAAGCTGAGAAGGAGGAATAAGTGTTGTGGGATATTTGTACACTATGAAGGTGGATTGCTATGACTGGTGTAATAAAAATCTGAATGATCAATAGCTTAGCAAGAGTGATAGGTGGGGCTTTCAGGCAGAGAGAGTGTGCTGGGAAGAAGAAAGGTGGTGTTGCCAGCCAGATGTGGAGGAAGCAGGATGGGCAGTATGGAGAGATGAGTTTACAAACCACATGAAAGAATGTAGATGAATATAACTGGGTTAATTTAAGTTATAAATTATAAGGGCTAGGGGGAAAGGCCTAATCTAAGACTGAGCTTTCCTCATTAGTAATAACTCTTCTCATATTATTATTTGTGAGCTGGCATCCCCCCCAAAAAAAATTGTCTATAAGTAAGGACTGGTGTTAAACTGCATGGTAGCCGAACAAGGTCAACACTGCTGTGGTTGTGTACTTGAGAAACTAGCAGGAAGGGTTTCCTGTACTCTCACAACCAGAGAGATGGTGTGTGCGTTGAGGAAGTGCTCAATGCAATGATTTGATCACTATACAGTGTATATGTGTATCAAACATCATAAAAGTGTATAATTGGGACTAAAAGATGGCTTAATTGTTAAGAGCAGAGGTGTTCTTGCAGAGGACCTGAGTTCAGTTCCCAGCAACCACATCACTGTTCAAAACTGCCTGTGACTCCAGTTCTGAAGGATCCATCAACCTCTTCAGACACCACAGGCTCTGCATTCGCATGGTACACACACACTCAGGCACACACACACACACACACACACACACACACACACACACACACACCTAGGCACACACACAGACAAGTCAAATAAATACATTTAAAGATATATAATTATATGTCCATATACATCCAAACCAAATGTTTTTCTTTAAAGCAATAAGAAAGGTTGAGGTGGAGATGAACAAGTGATCACAAGCATTATTGGCAGCAGAAAGCAGAGGGCTTAGCCGCTGAGTGCATAGCTCAGGAAGAGAGACAGCAGTGACAAAGGAGCAAAAAGTGTGTCACACAGGAGCAGAATTTTTTCCAGAGGGGCAGTAATGAGTTCAGTTGGAAACATGCCACATCTGAGGTCCCTGAAGACAACTGCATAGTAGTGCGTTCTGCTACATGCACTGCCCAACCCTGGGGATACCAGTCACAGACTACAGTAACCGTGGCCTCTCTGGGAAGGGCAATGACCAGACTGTGCAAGCGTATGTGAGATCCCTGCCGCAGCATAGGAGAGATGCTCTGATTGCAGGGAGGGGTGGCAGACACGGCATGTAGATAGCACGTGAATAAATTCCCTTACCCCTGGAGAAAGCACTGGGATAAGAAGGTCAATAACTAAAAGAAATAGTATTTGCTGAGCATACAAAAGACACACAAAAAAAATAAGAAAGGGGAAAAGAAAATAACCCAGGGAACAAGTCACCACCAATTCAAGAGGACCTTGAAGTTCAGGTAATCGCCACCAGGTGGAGTGTGATCTCTGGGTTATAGACTCTTCTAGCCTAAGTTCCCATAAATACATTAAACTGGTAGACACAGGTGAGCATGTGTCTGTCACTTGGTCCACGACTCTTGGCAGAGCCAGGAATAGGATTTCCATGCATAATGCAGAGAAGAAGGAAGGAATAAGGAGGGAGAAACAGCTTCCAGTCTCGCTGTTGGAGGAAACCTCTAGCAAGGCTCCTTATCCCTTGTCTTCAGTGTCACGTTAAAAAAACAAATGAGGTTAGACTAGCTGCTATAATCCCTCTAACTGCAATATGATAAACAGCAACAACAGGGAACATCCACAGAAAATATCTGTGAAAGACGGTTTCACAGCCTGGGAAAAATGATGGGAACAATGTCGGTTCTTGTCTTCCAAGGCCTAACTTTCCTTCAGGTTTAGACATATTTGTAAACTAAGGTCATAACAGGGTATCAAGTGTGGCAATGAATTCGGGTCTGTCCCACTTACTGTCTTATGCATCCAAGAATATTTATGAATATAACCTAACATAAAATCATATACTTGCTCAAAACATTATGAAATGGGAGGGAGATCATGTTGTTGCTGTTGTTTTGCTCTATTCTGCTGTGTGTGTGTGTGTGTGTGTGTGTGTGTGTGTGTGTGTGTCTGTGTCTGTGTGTGTATGTGTGTGTGTGTGTATATACATAAAGGATTTCAGGCATGAGTTTTATAGACAACACTGTTGGCATACAATGTCAGAAGTCTGTATGAGGAAGCCACAGAAGCCCTGCTCTAGAGATCTCACAGAAGAGGTAATTCTAGGGTAAACTTTACACTTGATTAGGAGTCTTCAAGAGACCATGGTGAAAAGAACCCTATTGCTTACAGTGCCAAGGCCCGGAGGTATATTCTGTGCACATAAAGGAAGCTAGAGGCAAATGGAAAAGCAGGCATGGAACAGAGAGCTCTCTGCAGAACTTCCATAGTTTGTGCTTAAGCTTTGCTTAGTTAACAAATAATTCTAGACACAAATATGTGCAGGGACCACTACATGCTACCTACAGATACTTAATCTTAGAAAAACTCGTATGCAACAATACTACAATCACCCCCAGCCCATCTTACAGAGAGGACACACTCACAGCGGTTTAGTTACATCTGGTATCATGATCCTATCAAGTGATGGAGTTGTTCTAGTAGAGGATTTTGGTTTTTAAGCCTCACTTGTCCAGACTATCTATTGGAGGATGAGCCAGTCAGATTTTCAAATAGGAATAAGCATCTGCTTTGCATTTTAGACACATTCCCTGGCAGATGTAAAAAGTCTAGGTGGCAGGGCTTGGGGGAGAGACTGGGGGACTCTGCAACGGGAGAGGGAAGCCTGGTAATCATTCAACTAGCAGGTGAGTTAAACCACGGGTGGGTAGGCAGGATCATAGGAGAAAGTGGGATACTAACAGAGCCTTAATGGTAAGCAAAAGAAATTAAAAATCAAGGATGAGACGGGGCAGGAAGAGTTTCATCCACGAGCCACCTGGCATTTCTAGGCGCCGAGGAACAAGCACAGCTCCATCCCAGGTCTCTGGACTTGGGGTGGGAAGAATTTCACCTACAAGTCTTCTCAGCCCATCTGGCACCAAGCCGTCAGGCACCATTATGATTTTTGGAAACAGGGTTGTGCCCAGTACCATGATGGATGGAGAGGACAATAAGACCCACAGCCCCAGGCAGATGGGCACTATTATGGTAAACAAATGTGTGGTGGAGAGAGAGAGAGAGAGAGAGAGAGAGAGAGAGAGAGAGAGAGAGAGAGAATGGCTCATGTCTTGAGGACAGAGGTATACCTGAAGGGTTGAAAGCAGTCAGAACAGGCTGACGTGGGTGGCTTGATTGCCACCCAGGGCCATGGTAATGTCTAGTCCTGGTCTGTTGCCAGGGCCCTTGTCTGGGTTCATGGGCCTGATGCAGCAGAGGTCTGTGTTGATGTTCATGCTGAAACCATGGAAGGCTGAGAGGATAGGACTGTACAGAGCTGGCTCTGTGCCCCTCACTGGCTTCAGTCCTAGGGAGAATTGGTCCTGTCCCACACTGGCATGCAGCACTCAGGAGAGGGAGTCCTCCACCTCACCTGAGCAGCACAATACAGCTGACCCTGTTTGCAGGGAAAAGGGCAAGCTGGTCCTGAGGGCGTGAGAATGGGAGAGCAGGTCACCCCTGCCACATGGTGAGGGAAAGATGCCTCTGCTCATCCCTTGCCTCCGGTCGCAGGTGGGGGAACTGACCCAACCTCTCACCAGCTGCAACACCTTGGAGAATAGGCCCTGTGCCTTGGCCGAAGAGCACAGTAGAGTTGACCTTGTAGACAGGGATGAAGGTGAGCCAGCTCTGAAGGTGTGAGAGGGTCAGAGCTGGTACCACCTTCCTCTCCTGTGGTGTAGTAGTGGGGGTGAGAGAAAGATGCCCTCCCCCCTCCCCCCCTCCCCCCTACTGCCTCACACTGGCGAGGGAGCTGATTCTTCCCTTTACCCTCTGATCACTAGGGAGAGCATCCTGCATCTCTCATCTGGGAAGCACAGCAGAAATGACAGGGGTGGGGGTGAGCTGGCCCAAGAATATAAGAGTGGGAGATCTGGTCCCGCCCCTCATCTGCCACACGTCAGGTATAGGCAGAGGAGAGATGTCCCTCCTACACCTGAGGCAGATGGGAGAGAGTGAGAGAACAGCCAGCCCTTGATCTTCACCAGCGGCGGCACTTCTGAGAGCAGGCCCTGCACCTTGCCTGAGCAGCACAATAGAGCTGACCCTCTTGACGGGGGGGGGGGGGGGGGGGGGGGGGGGGGGGGGGGGGCTGGGGGGGGGGCGGGGAACATACCCTGAGAATGCGAGGGTAGGAAATCTGGCCCTGCCCCTCTTCTGCCATGTGGTGTGGGCGAAGGAGAGAGGCCCTCCCCACCCCTTACTGCCTGTGGCAGGTTGGAGAGCTGCCCTGAGTTCCTAAGAGTGGGAGAGCTGCCCCTGCCCCTCCTCGGCTGCAGCACTCAGGAGAGGATGCCCTACACCTCGCCTGGGCAACCCGGTATGTAAATAAATAAATAAATAAATAAGTAACTAAGTAAGTAATTTTAGTGATTTTAAAAGCATCCCAAATGAACTTTTTCAACACAAGTTCCAGATCATAATCCCCCACCACGGAAAAAGAAAAAACATAATTCAGCACGTTCCTACATGTTCCTACCTTTCATTATATAACACGCAGGCTATAAGAAACCCAGAGCTCATGGGCCCCGGAGGGAATGGAGCAGAGTAGACCTCCCGGAGCTCCCACAGACCCGGTTCTCCCACTTTGGGAAAGTCACTTAATCTTGCTGCACCTCCATTTTCTCATCTGTAAAACGGTAATTTCTTTGTCTGTGCATCTGGGAGAGGGAGACCCCTGGCAGTGGAGCGATGCTCAACAGAGAGGAGACCCCTTCTCCTCTTGGACTGTATTGTACCTAAACCACGTTTCAGTGGAAGCCCCTCAGAAGACACAGTTTTCTTTGGGGTTTTGGACCTTCCACACCACCGAGGGCCACCGGGCAATGGTGGTGCGCAGTAGGGGGATTCTCACCCCCACGATGACGATTAACTCCTTAGGCAGTACTCTAAGTTCTGGACCCAGAATGCTCGTGTCTGCAGTATTACAACCCCACAAAAATGATCATCTCTACAGATAGAACACAAACCACCCCACGTGCGAATATTGACAATACTAAAATCATCGGAAGGAAGATTTAATGAGAAAGAACTACTTAGGCACACATCACAGAACTTGCTGATTCCCTTAAACTGTTTTGAATTATCTCCTCACTTGGTCTAACCTTGGTTTTAATTTCCTCACACTAATTGTGATTCATTCCTATGATGGCAGAAGACCGGTAGTGTATGGACTATGCTTAACCTTAGAGCTTGGCAAACTTTGGGAAAAGCTGCCTACCCTCACCTGCTGCAGGATTAACCCACCGTACTAGCAGGCTCAGGGGCCACTTCAGCCAACACAGCAGTCACAAGATCCCAGTCTCTACATGTCACTTATATTTCCACCCAAGCTAAGACAGAAAATCCTTCCTGAGATTCCTAAGCCCTGCCACCACTGGATTCTGATGGAAATCGCCTCCCCTTGAGTTTCCCAGGCTCCTGCAGGCTTGTCCTGCTGCTCCCCTTCTTCTCTTGGAGAGGGGAAGTGCTGGGGAATCAAACCCAGGGCCTGGTGCATGTATTTAGTCAAGTGTTCTACCACTGAACTGCACTCCTGGCCTTTCTGTTATCTCTGGAATGGTGACATAGTATCAGGTCTGGGCTACTCTAGATCATGTGTTCTCAGCATTCTGCAGCTACCTAAGCTTTCCGTTGTGCACAACAGAAAATCTACAATCCCAAGAATGGACCTTGATATTCACTGTAGACCCTAAGTAATGATATGTTAGTGTGGGTTTGAGGATGGCACCAAAGGGACCAATCAAAAGGGTGAGGAAAATGCACGGGCTGCATGTACCGAGTAGGCTTTGGAATTCTGCACTTCCCTCTCCATATTACTGAGTCTAAAACTACCATAGAAGCACAGTCTACTGAGTGACAGAAAGGGTATCATTGACATGGCAGCCTCTATGCTGTGATGGACGATGGACGAGAAAGCTGACGGTCCTTACTAAGTGTGCCCTTGGCCCTCTCTCTGGGCTACCCAGACAGCAGTGAATGAGTTAGACTTGGTCCTCAACTTGAGGATGCCTGCAATTGAAATGAGAGGGAAAAAATGAACTAAGTCACCCAAAACTCTGTACTTAATTCCACCCTGAAAGCACAAAGAAGGCACTCGGGGTGGTTGCCAGGAAGCAGCTGAGGGCTGCTGGGCTCCTGCTGGCTCTCCCTCTCTGACTTTGGCCCCATGCTGAGCAGTCAGGACACTGCATATTGGAGACTCACCTCTTCCACCTCCAGTCCTATTAAAGAAAGGATTGAACCTTTGATAGCAGACAACTCTGGTGTCTCTAACAGGAGCATGACAGAGCGGACACCCTGGCTTCAGATCAGCCAGAGTACAGTACAAAAACTTCGTGAGGTGGTCCAGCCTCCCCACGCTGCCCTTGTGTTTGTCTACCCCCACCTGTGAGCCGGTGATGCAAAGCACAGAGGCCCAGCAGAGCTGCTTACATTTCCTTCCTAGCTTTCCATTTCCTTATCTGTTTGTTTGTTTTTAACCAGGGTCTCATATAGCCCAGGCCAGTCTCAAACTCTAAGCAGCTCATGGTGGTCCTGAACTTCTGATCCTCCGTCTCCATCTCCCAAGTGTTAGAAGTGTAAGCATACATCACCACACCCAGCTGATGTAGGTAGAGGATTGGACCCAGAACACGATAGATGCCACACATTCTACCAGCTGAACTTCATCTTCAACATTCATCCCAGCCCCGCTTTTCCCTAAATTGTCACTTGCTTGATGCCTCACAGAGAAAAATGGATGTACAGAGATACGCATTGTCCCTTGAGGGCCTTTTGTAAGGCTCAGCAATCCTCTTTTAGAAGGAAGTGTGGGGAATGGGCACTTTCATCCCACCCACAAGGATGCTGGAGCCTTTACAGAGAGCAATATACAGCTGTCCAACAAAGCAAAAGTCATCATAACCTCTGAGTGGGCCACCATGTTTCTGGAGAGTATCTTTTAGAAACACACAGGACAAAGACATCCAGAAGAATGTCAATTGCTGTGTGATGTAATATGACATAAAGAAATGGCTAACCCAAATGTCCCTTCAAAATGGTTAAATAAATTATGGTCCATCTGTAGACAGAGAACGAAGTAGCACTGTAGCCCTGGGATGGAGAACAGTGTGTGATGAAAGCGAGTCAGGAGCTGCAGATCATTATCTATAAAATGCTCTCATTATCTAGACAGGAAATGTTCAAATATGTGTTTGCATATGCATTTTCTGAAGTCTAGACAGTTAAACAAGTGACTTATGGAACACTGCCCTTAGGGGTTTAGGGAAAAGAATAATTCATTCATTGTATGAGATACTTTCTGCAATTTGACCATGGGTTAGAATGAACAGCTACTGTGTGCATGTGTTCATGGGACGTATAGGTGTGGACAAGGGTGTGTGCAAGTACGGTGTGTGCACATGGAGGTAAGAGGTCAACATTGGCGCCCCATTAAGAGGTGCACTATTCACCCTGTGTTTTGAGGTAAGGTCTCTCTTTGAATCTGGAGCTCACCAGTGGGGCTAGACTGGCTGGAGCAAACCCCACAGATCCACCTCTCCACCTCCCTCCACCTCTCCAGCATCGGAACCGTCAGCGTGCACCTCTGTGCCTGTTTTTCTTCCATGCATCAATGTTTCAGAAATAAAGGGTGAAATAGAGGACTGGAGAGGGGGAAAGGAAGCAAGGAAAGAGGCAAAGAGAACCTAAACTGGCTTTCAGGGATGCGGAGGTGCTGGGGGAAGGATGGGAGTTTGGGGTAGAAGAAGGGTGTGTAGATGCACCAACGGAGCTGTTGCACATGGACTGAAACTCACAGAGCAATGTCTGGGTCAAAATACAAATAAGACAGAAACAAAAGGTTGCCTAATCTGCATACGGAAAGGCCATGATGCTGTTAAATTATGCAGTCTGATTTTAATTCTATTTCTATCCCAGCTTGTCCTTTGAGTCTTACATGTTGTCTCTAACAATTTAACTTAAGAAAGCTAATGATTGTTGGTCAACCGTGATATAACAAATCTCTTAAAGATATACAGCATTTTAATCCTTAAGCAAAAACTATTTTAATAGGAAGCTATCACTATTTGAAGGAAAAGCCTCCCCTCCTGAAATGTTAGATATTTGCCTAACGTCCCAATTCATGGTCACTGTGGCTTCTGCTTTCTGTGACATCATCATAGATCCCTTCATGGAACTTTGAGATGGATGCCGTTATCCCCATTTGGAGACGAGAAAGGAAATAAAAGTTAGAAACTTTAAGTACCCTTATTTTCATTGCAGTATAAGGAAAAGAAGACCAAAGACTGGGAGTGTATGCCAGGGGTAGAGTGTGCACCCCACATGCACAGACCCTGGGTTCCACCTCCAACAGTGGGGTGGGGGAGGGGCAGACCAGGTGGACGGCTGTACTCTAATCTACACAGCAGGTCCTCGCCTTGATAATGTGTTCTACCAAACTCATTTCTGAACAGGCGAGGTCGCTCAGCAAGTAAAGGTGCTTCCCACCAAGCCTGATGACCTGAGTTCGATCCCCAAACCCCACAGGGTGAAGGCAAGAGCCTACAAGCTGTCCTCTGACCTCCAAATGTGCACCATGGCATGCACACTCCCCATCACACACAACTAAGTAAATTTAATTATTTTTAAGAACGTGTTTCTAACAAAATAAAAGAAGAAATTTCCTTAGGCTCACGAGGTTCAAAATGTAATTTTGAAAAAGAAGAAGGGCTTAGCACCTTGGTTTGATCCATAGTACCCCATAATACCAGATGTGGTGACAAACACCTGTAACCTTAGCGAACAGGAAGTGAAGGCAGGAGGATCAGGATTCATACATAGTGAGCAGGCCAGTGTGAGCTGCATGGAAACCCTGCCTCAAAAAAAAAAAAAAAAGATTCCAAAGCAAGAGGGAGAGACGGATGAAGAAAGGGAGAGGAAGGAGGGGGAGGGGAAAAACACCTACTTCCTAAGATTGCATTCTCTGGAATCCAGCATAGAGAATGCACCTCCACATCATGACACACAAAGGTTCGACTGTGTTTTGGGGGCCGTCCATCAGCACGTTATCTCATTCCTTGCAACTATTGTTCTACTGAAACTTGCAACTTCAGGGGAAAAGGAGGCGGGCTCTAAGGTTGTATAAATAAGGACATTGTGCAATGGACCGTGTGGGTTGTGGGAAGGCAATTAGAACACTTACCCTCTGCATTTTAGGATGAGCTTACTCATCCATGATGTTCCAGGGCAGGGGAAAGCTCTGCCAGATGACAAATGGGCCATCCTTCACAGGTGAGGCCCGAGCCATTGACCCGTCTTTAGAGGGCATGACATTGAATTGCCAGGCAGGAGGGGTGATGGATTTGCACTGGTCTCTGTGTGTTCTCTGCCCCTTTGTCCCACCATGAGCGATGGCAAGTATTTCAGGGCATTGGAATTCAAGAGGTGGTATTGTCATGATATACGAGATTAGCAATAGCCTGTGCTACCTGAGAGCAAGGACAAAGAGCAGGATCCTGTGCAAACATTAACCCTGTGAATGTGTGACCCATTTTCTCTCCGGCTTTGTACAATTGCATGAAGAGATAAGAAACTATGTGAAGCCGTTTTCAATGTCAGCAACAGCTCACGTTTCCATAAATAGGATGGAACAGAGAGCTCAAGCAGAGTGCCCTGAGCTTAGTGGGAAACAAGTTCTTTTTATGGTATGTGCTAGATTTATATGCCTCCGTCTCTGTGCTTTATAACAAGGCCATCCTGCAAGCATGCCCTTAGAAAGGGCCAGATGCAATATTTCCTTCTGGTGCAAGACAGGAATACAGGAGGAGGGAGAAGCAGCCTTATTATGCAAAAAAGCTTTAAGAAGGATGTTTCCCTCACCCTGTGTGAGTCCCTTAGAGAGGATGAGTAGTGAAGGGAGCATGCAAAGAGCTCGAGGCCTAGTTATGGAATAACAGCTGATTATAAGCAACAGGTGAGCTAGCATACAAACTACCTTGAAGTCGTCAGAGAACCAAAGAAAGCTACACAAAATCGCAAATAATATGAGTTCCCTCTAATAAGAGATACTAATTATACAGGGAAGATTGCAATAGGACCAAAATTGGGTGGTTGCATCTTCATTGTTCAGTATTTCATGCTGTGATGGTAAAGCCATAGTGATAGAATAGCATAATGATAGAATAACAAGATTTTTATTTATATATTTGCCTCAATGGAAGCTAGACTTTGAAAGTCCTCCAAGTTTGGAGGAAGTTAGTAAAAGGCATACGAAAACATTTGCAAGGGGTGAGCAGAGATGTTGGAGATGGAAAGAGAAAGAGGTTAGTTGACAGACAGTGGGAAAGATGTGTGTGTCCTTACGACAAACACTTTTTTTAGAGGGGTGCAATGAACGTTATTGATGATATTCAAGAGAGTAGGGCTCCCTAAGCCCCTCCTGCTATTCTGGGGGTCTGGGATGGAAACTGTGAGGGAGATGCTCAGTGTCAAGGGTTGAGTTAGGACAGGGACTGCTCAGCAGCCGAGGGCCTCTCTCTTGTTGTGTCCTTGCTGGGATGGGTGGTTCAGGGCGGGCTTTTAACTCCTTGGAGGCCATGTAGGCCATGAGGTCCACCACTCTGTTGCTGTAGCCAAATTCACTGTCATACCAGGAAATGAGTTTTACAAAGTTTTCACTGAGAGCAATGCCAGCCCCAGCATCGAAGGTGGAAGAGTGGGAGTCACTGTTTAAGTCACAGCCTGGTCCTCAGTGTAGCCCAGGATGCCCTTTAGTGGGCCCTCAGATACCTGTTTCACCACCTTCTTGATGTCGTCATACTTGGCGGCTTTCTCCAGGCGGCATGTCAGATCCATGACGGACACATTGGGGGTAGGAACACGGAAGGCCATGCCCGTGAGCTTCCCATTCAGCTCTGGGATGACTTTGCCCACAGTCTTGGCAGCGCCACATCCCTTGGCAGGGATGATGTTCTGGGCAGCACCACGGCCGTCTTGCCACAGCTTCCCAGAGGAGCCATCCACAGTCTTCTGGGTGGCCATGATGGCATGGACTGTGGTCATGAGCCCTTCCACTATGCCAAAGTTGTCATGGATGACCTTGGCCAAGGGGGCCAAGCAGTTGGTGGTGCAGGAAGCATTGCTGACAATCTTGAGGGAACTGTCATATTTGTCATGGTTCACACCCATCACAAACATGGGGACATCCGCAGAAGGGGCGGAGATAATGACCCTTTTGGTCCCACCTTTCAAGTGGGCCCCAGCCTTCTCCATGGTGGTGAAGACACCGGTCAACTCCACAACATACTCGGCGCCGGCATCACCCCATTTGATGTTGGAGGGATCTCGCTCCTGGAAGATGGTGATGGCCTTCTCGTTGATGACAAGCTTCCCATTCTCAGCCTTGACTTTGCCTTTGAACTTGCCGTGGGTGGAGTCATACTGGAACATGTAGACCATGCAGTTGAGGTCGATGAAAGGGTCATTGATGGCAACAACGTCCACTTTGCCAGAAGTGAAGGCAGCCCTGGTAAGCAGGCGTCCAATACGGCCAAATCTGTTCACTCCGACCTTCACCATCATGTCTCTGGAATGAGGCTGGCACTGCATGAAAAGAAGCGGCTGTCTCTAGAACAGGGAGGAGCAGAGAGCCACGACAAACACTCTTGAGACTGGGTCAAAGTTACGACAAAAATCTCACCACTAGGTGATGGCAGCATGTTGTCGGTGTGTTCAAAGATGCCCAGATCCTATGAAACAATAATATCTCTTGTCATATGGAGGGGAGCTCTTGTGTCGTTCACAGAGAAGCACATGTCACCTTCATTGCTAAACGCTCTGTGGGCTCATGTGGCCCTGGTGAAGGGCAGAACCAGGCTGTGGGAGATGGGGAGTGGGTGGAAAGCCTGCCAGGCTGAGATCACCTGTGAGCCAAGCCAAGAAGCAAGGGCAGGAAACAGTGGGTGGGAAGACAGGCAAGAGGGGTGCCCCGTCACACAACACAAACAAACCTGTGACCAGTAGGGTGAAGATCTGTGTCATGATTTACTAAATGGCTGTCAAAACTAAAGCAAATTGGGAGAAGACAAGGGAAGAGAGAGAAGGAGAGAGGGAGGGAGAGAGGGAGGGAGGGAGGGAGGGAGGGAGAGAGAGAGAGAGAGAGAGAAAAAGAGAGAGAGAGAGAGAGCTCTGATTTGCCTAGAACCCTAAACTTTCCTCTCAGAAACTGTGTTAAGGGCTCTGGCTGGCAAATCACTCCCCCATCCGGCCTCCTAACCTCCTATCTGCCATGTTAGTTTGTTTCTGTGTTTCAAACTCCACTCAGCTTGTTGTTTTCCAAGACTGAGTTCATTAAGACTCCAGTTTCATTGGGTTGTTTGTCTGTGAGTTTCAAAAAGAGATCTGGAAGAGAAAGATGGTGGGTAAAGAAAGAGATCCCACTGTGTTCATCTCACCAGCTCTGAAATAGTAGCCACCTTCTGGGGAGGGCTACCTTCAAAAAATCTGCACTGAAATTAATGTAAAAAGAGTTAAAGAGGGCGGGGTGGGGGATCAGATTAGTGTAGAGCACTTTTGAGGATGTATGAGGCACTCGGTTTCATCCTCGGCATCACAGAAGGAAAAGGAGGCAAGGGAGAGAGGGAGGAAGGAAGAGAGGGATGGAGGGAGGGAGGGAGGGAAGGAGGGAGGGAGAGAGAAAGGAAGGAAGGAAGGAAGGAAGGAAGGAAGGAAGGAAGGAAGGAAGGAAGGAAGGAGGAAGCTCACTGTTTACCTTACCAAACAACACCTCACGATGCCAATCAAGTCTAAGTTTCAAATGGGAAAGCTTAACCCGTTTTGTCATGAACCACCATGAATTAAACCAGGTTCGTGAGGCTGAATAGGTGTTTGTTGACTTAAAACCATACTCCTCATTTATGTCACATATATGTTGCTGTGTGCTGAGATTACACATTTGTAGCTCATTTGTTTCTGGAACTATAGCCCAAGGAACAAAGTCACTCTGTTTCCCTCCCTCTCAGGTGAGAGGACTGTGGATTGAAAGCCTGAATGACTCATGCCCTGTGCATCTGCCTTAGAGCCATAAGGGGTAGTTTCACAAGAACAGGTGTTGGGTTGACTCAGGGTGATGCTATCTCCTGAGTAGGAAGAACAAGTGACAGAAAGCACAAATCACGCTTGCTCTATCTTCACATTCAAATATCAAAAACCAAATCTTCCACGTTCCTGATGAACTGCCCAGTCTTCTCTAAGGGAATTTCTTGGTCACCAGTGGTGCATCTAGTTGCTAGGTGGCTCATCCAATAGTTACAAGTTCTCCTGAGTGAATCCAGATCTGAGCAGTTAAGAGGGGAAACTGAGGCGCTGTCTATTTTCCCTGATGTTCCATGAAAGCTTAGTAGGTATTAATGCACATAAAATAATTAGAAAATCAATTATTCATGGAACTTTGGTTTATCTTAGTTGGAAGAGTGTTTGCTTAGCATGCAACAAAGCCCTGAATTCTATCTACCAACTGTATAAAGTGGGCGTAGGGCCACACTTCTTTAACCTCAGCATTCTGGAGGTGGAGGCAGGAGGACAAGATCATCCTCAGCTGCACAGATGATTTAAGGCCAGCCTGGGAATGTGAGGCCCTGTCTCAAAAAATAACTACAATACATCTGTCTTGTTTGTGGAAAAGAAAATTAGATAAGGAGTAAGGAAATAGCATCTCTAGACAAAGAGTTAAGGTTGGGTTTAAGGGTACAGTACAGACATAGTGTTTACTTTCAGTGTGAGAAGAAAGTGAGTTTTCCAGGTAAGAGTGCTACAGTCTTGTGCTTTGAATCTGAAACATCCCCAAGGGCTCCGGTTTTCAGTGCTCTGGCCCCAGATCATGGCTGTTTCTGAAGTTGGGAGCCAGGTGATAGAAGTCAGTCACTGGGAGTAGGCTTGGAAGGTTACACCACCCACGGTTCTGGCCTGAGCTCTCTGTTTCCTTGTCCACTGGGATGTGACGAGGTTCTATCACACACTCCCACAGTCGTGAACTCCTCCATGTGTCCCCACCATGGCAGGTTGAACATCTCCTGCAGCTATGAGCCTAAGTAAATTTTTACTCCCTTATGGTTGTTTCCTGGGAATTTTGACAACCACAATGCTAAAGTGACAGGAAGCAATTATCCGAGCAGAGGCCATGGACCGTTAAAATGACACTTAGAGATTTGGGTGGAAAGTGGGAAATAGCAGCAGTTTGTTTTGAAAAACAGATGAGGCTATTTATTCAAGAAATACTTGTCAAAATCCTGTAAAGCTCCAGACACTATGAGCCAAGGTAAAAAGTGGAATAAAGTCCTTCCTATGACAGTAGTCCCAGCAGGACAGTGGCATTGGTGACATCTGGGCATCATTAGCAATGAATCACTTCAGGACCCACTTTATAGCTAAAGAATCAGATGATGCATTTTAATAAAATCTCGAGACAGTTTCATGAACCCTAAGTTGGAGTGCTGATATCATATGCTGTTCATAAAAGCCTGAGGTTTTGTGAATGTTCTATGATACATACACTGAGAGATAAAGACAGGGTGGCTAAATGAGGTAAGCAAAGCAAATGAGGAAAAAATGGCAGGAGTGTGAAGAAGGGGGTGGCCACACAATTATAGCTTAAGTGCTGTGCCCAAAATCCATGTGACAATGTCATGTGTAGACTGTGGGAAGGTATTTATCAGAAATAGAAGGAACAAGAATATTTCTCCACCGCCCTTGACACTAAGTACTGTTAGTTCAAGTGTGATTTCGCTTTGTTTCTGCTCCCATCTAGCCTTTTATGCTACTTGGTTATTGTGATGTTGGGATAAGAATGGCTCCTATAACTCAAGTGTTTGATGCTCAGGGAGTAGCATTAAAAGGTGTGGCCTTGTGGCCCTGAGGTGATAAGGGAGGAAGAGCTGACCCTGCCCCTCATCAGCTGCAGCACTCAGGAAAGTGGCCCCTATACCATGCTTAGCAACACAGTAGAGCTGGCCCTGAAGATGTAAGCATGGAAAAACTAACCCTGAGGACGTGAAAGTAGGCAAATTGGCCTGCCTCTTGCTCTTTGCTGAAAGGCATGAACTTGCCAGGACAAAAAGGAGAACTCACCCTGGTGATGAGGACAAGGGAGAGCTGGCAGGCTGACCAACCCTGCAACTACCCAGGCCCAGAACCAGGGTTGTGTATTGGCCCACCCCAATATCCATCCACGCCATCTGTGATCTGCTGGAGCAGATGAAGGGACCAGTCCTGCAGACCCAAAGTGGTGTAGGAGGTCCTTCTGTATTTGTGTTGCTTTCATTGGTTGAATAAAGAAACTGCCTTGGCTTTTTGATAGGGCAGAACTTAGATAGGTGGGGAGACAGAACTGAATTCTTGGAGGAAGAAGGCAATGTGGCAGATGCCATGAATCTCTGGCCTGAGACAGACATAGGTTAGAATCTTTCCCGGTAAGCCACGACCTCGTGGTAATACACAAATTACTAGAAATGGCTTAAAGCAAGATGTGAGAATTAGCCAATAAGAAGCTAGAGGTAATTGGCCAGGCACTGTTTAAATTAATTCAATTTCTGTGTGGTTATTTCGGGGGTTAAGCTAGATGGGCAGTGGGACACAGCCCACACCTTCTACAACACCAAAGCTACAGGGTTTCCACAACACAGGGCAACAGCCGTATAATCAAGAGAGTCACAGTTGAGGGTCCAGCATCGATAGTGTAGCAGAAACCAGAGGCCTCGGACCAGACCAATGACTCCGTGCAATGAACACTTGCAAGTAAAGATATCTGGATAAAAGGGGTTACTGTGTGACTCACTGGGTCACACTACAGCTTCCATAATGAGATTGACTTTTCCTTCTTTATTTTTTCTCTTTGTTTACCCTTCTTTTTCTTTGTTTTCCTCTTGAATTTTATTTAATTTTATTTTGCGGGAAAGGGTTGCAAGAGCAGAGGGTGGATATGAAGGAACAGGGAAATGGATGTGAAGGAGATGCGTGATGTTAAAGACACAAAGAATAAATAAGAAGAAAGTTAAATAAGTAAGTAAGTAAAAAAGAAGTGTGGCCTCGTTGGGGTAGTGTGGCCTTGTTGAAGAAAGTGTTTCACTGGGGCAGGTGGTGAGGATTCAGAGATTCAAGCCAGGCCCAGTGGCTGACCCTCTCTTCCTGTTGCCTTCCGATCAAGATGTAGAACTCTCAACTCCTCTCCAGCACCACATTTGCCTGAACACTTTAATTCTCCCCACCATGATAACAATGGACTAAACATCTGGACTGTAAGTCATCTCAAATGAAATGCTTTCCTTTATAGCAGTTGCTATGACCATGGCATCTCTTCACAGCAACAGAAATCTTGACTAACACCGGTATCTATATGCCTAGAGTTCTTCATATTTCTCCACTGCTGCTTAGTGGGTACAAGCTCCTTTTGTAGCCCCTCCTAATCCACTCTGGTGCCCTTCACTCCAACCAGCAGGTCTTTCCTCAGGCCCTTTTATTCCTCATACTTTCTCCTGCCACAGGCAATGGAAATTTTTTCTTTTTCTCCAAGTCACGCACACAATACCATGCCTGAGTGGTGTGGGAGAATTATCTGTGTTCTGTCAATTGTGTATTTTAATAAAACCCTGATTGGCCAGGCAGAAAGTATAGGTGGGAAAACAAGACAGGAAGTAGAGGTGGAAAAAAGAGAACAGGAATATTCTGGGAAGCAGGAAGTTCCCACTTCCATTCCTACCCAGACCACTGAGAAGCAAGATCTGCCTGGCTGAGAAAGGTACTGAGCCATGTGGTTAACATAGATTAAAAACAATGGGTTAATATAAGCTACAAGAGCTAATAAGTAGCCTGAGCTAATGGGTCAATCAGTTTTATAACTTATGGAGATCTCTGTGTGATTTTCTTTGGAACTTGCCGGCTGTGAGGTACTGGGCAAGATGGAAACCCCAACAAGCCGGCCCTCTTGTAACATATGAACTTCCTGAGGTCACGTCTCCCCTGGGAAGGGATGTCTGGTAACCCTTTTCACAGCTGTACTGTTATATCACCATATTCATTGGGTTATCCTCAAAGTAATCAAAGTTCCCCCCAGGTCCAAAGACCTGGTCTGTTTTTATCTCACCTTCACTTCCTCTAAGGATCGCTCTGGCCTACATCACCACTCAATATGTATTCACTTAGTAACTGAGTCTGACTATGGGATATTTCTAGATATAAATGTTGGTGGTCGTATTTCTGACAAAAGATCAGTAACAAGATACTTTGGAGAAATTTACTGGATTGGAGGTATTAGATGATCATGGATTTTGTGACAAGATCACTGTGGTGGTTTAAATATAAAATGTCTCCCATTGGCTATGTATTTGAACACTTGGTCCCTAGGTGAGGATACTATTTTAGAAGGTTATCACTTTTAAGAGAAAGTAAGTCAGTCGTGTGGGCCTAGAGGTTTGGTAGCAGGTCCCACTTCCTGTCTTCTCTCTACTTCCTGATGGTGAATATATAACCAGTTACCTCACACACCTACATCATGCCTTTCCTACCATGGTGGATTAACCCCTTCCAACTGTAAGCCAAACTAAGCCCTTTCCCCCTTAAGAATCCTGCTTCTTGTGTGATAATGGTCACAGCAATGTGAAATCCATCCCTAATGGAAGCTGAGCAGTTTCAGAGGCAATGTCACCAAAGAGGATCCCTAAATGGAAATGAAAGAGACACAGGTATGTGGACCATCTGATATGACTGGAGGAGAAATGACTATTGAAAGAGATGCTAAAATGATGCATCAAAGTGAAGGAAAGGCTACCTGGAGTAAGCATGAGATATGCATGGTTGAGGGATCAAAATAGCAAGAACGTGATACAAACTGAAGAGGAAGGAGAAAGCTATGACATCTGATTGATACAACGGGACAGGAAATGAAGATTGGTGTTTATGGAGAAATTACCTTAAACCTGAAAGGACAGTGCATCTTTCTTTTTATTTTATTTTTTATTAAATTTTATTATTATTTTAATTTTATTAATATTTATTTATTATTAAAAATTTCTGCCTCCTCCCCACCTCCCATTTCCCTCTCCCTCCCCCCACTCCCCTCCTCCTCCCTCTCTAGTCCAAAGAGCAGTCAGGGTTTCCTGCCCTGTGGGAAGTTCAAGGTCCTCCCGCCTCCATCCAGGTCCAGGAAGGTGCACATCTAAACAGACTAGGCTCCCCCAAAGCCAGTATATGTAGTGGGATCAAAACCCAGTGCCATTGTCCTTGGCTTCTCAATCCGCATTTTTCTTTAAAAGGAATGAGAATGAGATATCTGTGCTCCAAAATTTATGGTGTTTTAGATGCAATCTATATATTTTTAAATTCACACAATAATTCCACCATGTCAGCATAATTAGCTGAGCTTTCCACAGAACAACCGCAGCATGCTGCCACTGAACGGTGCCTCAGGCTGCCATGTTTACGGCCTTTCTTCTTCCAGGCAATTGGATCCATTCTAACTGGATTTCACAGATAAATTATATTTGAGCAAAACACTAGCTCAAGCCTGAATTATAACAAAATGGCCCCTTTCTAGCTGTTTCTGTTATGCCCAAATCCGTGCAATCCCCGCAAGCCAATGAGGAAACCAAGAGTCCAGTATGTCAAAGCAAAGAGCCTTTATTTTAATCAAGTTTGCAAACTCAGTCTCTCTGCGTGTCCAACGTATTGGAATAACCCGAGAGCCCCCGAGCTCAATTAGAATAGGGTTTTTATAGTAGTAGAGGTGGGGGTGAGGGGTCTCTGAGGTTTAGGGCCCCTGACTGGCTGACGTTTGTCTAGGGGTGTCCTGTTGAGGTGCGCTGGCAGGTGTCTCTATCCACAGCTCTTGGAATGCCAGGCATTTTCTTTGAATGGTCTGCTCTTGGGTGGGGGTTGGGCAATCTCAGCATGCCAGGCATTGTCTCAGGGTAAATTATTGAGACTCCAGACTCCGTTTAAATTTATTGATGACCAGAGTCCCAGGTGATAATGGTTAGAAGTAAAGAGCTTCCTTTGGGTGACCTGCCCAGACTTAGCTTATCATGGCTGGCCCCCACATTTCTCTCCTTCAGAGACAAAGGTGTTTGTGAGTCTCTAACAGCGGTAGAGGTCTCTTAGTTGAGACGGGACTCTAGAGCACCCCAGTTTCACTGGAACTGACACCATGGTCTTGGCCACCACACGTGTGACAGACATAAATATAGTTGATGTCTTTATTATGTCTAGCTACATGAAATGTTTCCATCTTCATGGATATTAGTACATTGTAAAGGCCTTACTTTGATCTAACTCTCTGTAATTGCTACTTACATTACTCTTCAAGCAATTGTTTGGACATTCACAAGCCCAATAGAGGCCTGAGTCTCAGTAGTTTACCCTGGTTGCAAGAAAGACCACAAACTAAGACTACCCAGGCACAACCCAGGAACAGAACATTCCAAGGAAATTCCTAATGTTCCAACCATTGTAGATGGGATCACCCGCCAGCACACACCCATTGTTTTTCACTAGGACACCCCTAGACAAATGTCAGCCAGTCAGGGTCCCAAGCCTTAGAAATCCCTCACCCCCTCCTTTGCTACCATAAAAACCCAACCCTAACTGAGCTGAGGGCTCACTGACCACTCCAGTATGTTGGACACACGTAGAGACCAAGTTTGCAAATTTGTGTAAGAATAAAGGCTCTTTGCTTTTACATACAGGACTCGGTTTCCTAGTCGGTCTTGGGGGGACTCAGTGATCTGGGCATAACAAAGACCTCCTCCCCTTTTCTTTTCTTGCTTTGAAACAGGGGCTCAAATACCCAAGGCTAGCCTCCAACTCACTATGCAGCCAAGAATGACCTTAACTTTCTGATCCCTCTGCTTTGACTCACTGAGAGCTGGGATTACAGGCATGCCACTCTGGTGGTTGTGAACAGAACCTAGAGTCTCATGTGCTAGTCAGAAACTCTACTAAATGAGATGCATTCCCCAACACAGAAGCCATCCATACCAAACATGTTATTTGCTCGATAATTTATTCTGACTAATAAATATGGTGGTATACACCATTAGAGGAGCCCACATCTTAATCTCTGGGACTGGGAGTATGCTATGCAGGATTTGGCAATTATTAAATGAAGGACCCGGAGATGGTTAGATTATCCCAAAGTGACTGATAAATGGAGTAATCTCGGGGATACTTAGTAATGAGGTAAGGCAGCACGACAGAGTCACAGAGATTTGGAGGTACCAAGTCGATGGCTTGACAACTGGAACCAAGTGCCTCAAGCCAAATAAGAGAGAACCTGCAGAAGAGACAACCTGCTTGCACCTTGATGGCCCAATGACTCATGTTTCAGGATCGCAGACCTTCCGGACTGTAAAATCACAAGTTACAGTCGGGATAAACCAATACTTTTGTGGTGATTTGATTCAACGCAGCAGGAAACAAATGCAAACACCTTTAAGTCCTTGCAGTACTGCCATCTTGTTGGGGGCAATGAATGTCATTCGAGATGAACCTTGACGATGCCAGCGATCTCACATTCTTTACCACATTCTCAGCTCGTCAGGCATGTTGGTCCTTAACTCCAGTCCGGGTACCTATGAGAAGAGGCAGGAGAATGCGGAATTTCTGGTAATCTTTGTATACACAGCAAATTCAAAGTCAGCCTGGGCTACATGAGATCCAGTCTCAAACAACTAAAAAACAGGGCTGGAGAGATGGGGATGGGGAGATGGCCTAGTAGTTAAGCGCACTGGATGCTCTTACAGAGGACCAGAGTTTGGTTTCCAGCATGCATGTGGAAAGACTCACAGCCACTTGGGACTCCAGCTCCAGGTTCTTGTCCCCCCACCCACACACACACCACATAATTAAAAATAAGACAAATCTTTAAAAAAACTAAATAAAGGTGGGCAGTGATGGTGCACACCTTTAATCACAACACATGGGAGGCAGAGGCACGCGGATCTCTGTGAGTTCGAGGCCAGCCTGGCCTACAAGAGTTAGTTCCAGGGCAGACTCCAAAGCTACAGAGAAACCCTGTCTCAACAAAAAACAAACAAAAAAATACTAAATAAAACCAAAGCAAAAAAAGTCCAACATCCTATCAAATTACTTTTGAATTTGCTTCTCTGCTCTAGTTCTCAAATGTGGATGCATCAGACTCACCTTCAGGGCTTGTTAAGAGCAGAGCGTTTTACTCTTTACATTCTGACTTTACATTTCAATAGTGGTGTCTTTTTGTTTGCCAACCTCTTCTAATGTTACAAGGTCAAAAGAAAGGAATTAAAGGGGCCGTTCAACTTCACAGACTATTCAGCATTCCAGACTGAATGCTCCTTACTTTCCAAAATTAGTGCATGTAAACTATGCAACATTTCCAGACATCTTTGCAGAAGGAAGTCAGTAGAATGATAATATGCAGATATATTAATGTCTCAGAAAAGGTAAAACTAATCGAGCTTTTGGGAAGATGTGTTCCTTTCTATGCCAGTCACAAGAACAAACTTGCCATAGAAGGAATAGTGACTAATGTTCTATGTCATACACTAGGGGAACAATGGCTGGCAATATTTAAAAAGAAATAGTAGAGAGGATTTTTGAACAATACCAACACACAGCAATGATGTCTTTGAGGTGATGCCATGCAATTTCCCTGCTGTCACCATTATATTGTATGCATTGAAATATTGCACCATGCCCCATAAAAACATTCGATTATGCGTCTACCTAAATAAAGAACTGACTGACCTACTTGTCTTCTATATTCATGCTGATCACAAAACAGTCTTGTTCAGCAACACCATTCTACATGCCAGTTTCTCTGCTACATGTGTGTAAGACCAGAGAGAATGAAACCCCCACTACTACATTGGTGAAATATAACCAATTGCACCAATTGCCCAGTTTCTTTAAGCAAGTATTCTTAAAGTGAAAGCCATCCACTCATCCTTACCTTTGAAAGAACTATCCTTATTTTTACCATCTGTTCTTTCTCAGCACTACCTCTGAATCATGCTTCCCCAAACCTTAGCTTTCAGCTCTATGACCAGATGTTGGGTTTTGGCTCTGTGATGGGTAGTTTTACCTGTCAACTCAACACAGCCTAGATGCAACTGGGAAGAGTATCAGTGATGGATTATTTGGAGCTGGTTGACTGGTAAGCATGTCTGTGGGGCTTGGTCTCCATTACCTTAGTTGAAAATGGGCAGAACCATTCCGTGTTTCGGGACCCTGGATGGACTAGCAGTCTCAAGCCCATGCCACTGTGGCAGCTCCCACGGCTAAAATAAACTTGGACCCTTTAACTTGTTTGTTGTCCGAGTATTTCACAGCAGTAGAAATGGAATTAGGACAATCTCCGTGGCTTGTTAAAAGCTATTGTTAAACCCAATCCACTGAGGTTTTGTTCTTTGGGGGTGGATGGATATAGTTTGGGTTTTGATTTTCAATTTTGCTTTGTTTTTGTTTGTTTTGAGACAGTCTTGCTATGTATCTCAGGCCTATCTGAAATTCTGCAGCGTCAGCCCCCCAAATACTGGGATTGGGGTTACAGGCATGGGCCAGCACGTGCGACCCCTGCAGCGTTCCTGACAGTGCAGGTTAGAGGGAGGGAATTATTTGTATTTTTTATGAATTCCAAGGTGATGCAGAGGCCACTTTCATGGGGCTGTACTCTGAGAGGCTGTGTTCTAATCAGGTCTGAGGGACTGACAGAAACTGCTCTGGCTGAGCGTTGTAACAGCCAATAAACCCAAGGTGAGACAGAAGCAACCATCCCAGTTCCGTCTCAAGAGAGCAGCCTGATCTGATTTCATCTGCCAGTTGATACTGCTCTAATCAGCCTTTCTGCCATTCTCTGCATTCTCTGGACAGAAACCTTAAAACTCTACATCTATGCAAATAAATGCCCAACAGACAGCAGAACCAGTAGAAGTAGGCCCCGCAGAACTTGCTGACCTCCCAACAGCTCCGCTTGTGGGGCCTCACTAGACTGCTTAGTTCATCAAGCCAAAGAGAAAGCATTCTTCAGACTCCCTGTTTCTTTAATAATAATGTGGAAACAAGAATCTAACTTTGCTTTCCATATTTTAAATTCATAACGAATATTTTTAAAACCCACTTTCCCAAGCCACATTTTAAAAACTAAGGCTAAAAAAAATCACACAAAAAGGAAGCAAATTTGTTTTTAACTGATCATCTAATGAAATAGACCTCCTCCAGCAACTAATAAAGCATGTCTTTTAACATTAGTAAATTCGGGAGATGCCTCTTTAATACAATGGAGAAGTGTAGATTGGTCCTCAGCTCATTAGTTTTACTATGCCCTATTAAAATATCTTACTTGCATTTTTGTATCTGCCAAGATGTCAGTTCTGACATGACTCTCTTCAGGCGAAATGTGGTTGGCCTTTCCTCATTTTTCGCTGACACAGAAAATGAACAATTTCCTAACATCATTTAGGATAATGCTGTCTGAATCATAGCAAGTTCAAGTATAAATGAGGTGCACATGCTAAGTCATCTGCAGAAAGGTACAATTTTACAACTGGCTGAATTAGTTCAGGGCATGAAAATTTAGCAGCCAGACTATCCAATTCTAAGACTACATCTGACTGATAAAAAAGAAAAAATCCGCAATACATAAAAAAGACCAGGCTTTAGTGTCCTCATTCCATTTGCATATAACATTTGACTTTAATCTAATGTATGTGCAAGTTGTTTCCTGCAGTGTTAAGCATTAACTATAAGGCACCCTTATCTAAGTGTATTTGATGATTTGGGTTGGCCATTAAAATATTTAAATTGAGCACTTAAGTACAGTTTAGAAAATTATATTCTCTACATTTGAAATAACCGTAAATAAAACTCTCTTTAAATTATTATGGAAGAATAATGCTAAGTGAAAAAAGCAGAATACAAAATTGAATCTACACTGTAATTGCAACTATATAAAATTGGTTATGCATGCAAACAAGATTGGGGAGACAGGAGAGTGTAAGTGATTTAAGGAAGTAAATTGAAGACTTGCTTTTAAAAACCTCATTCTCTTTACAGTTCTTTCTGTACAATTTCCAAAAATATTTAGAGCATTTTAGGGAAGAAGTTGTGTGTTCTTTTAAATTGAATGCTTTCCTCTCATTGGCTTTAATCTAAGTTATCTAAGCATAGGAAAGATAGTTTGAGTGTTAGGCAGCACAGCTGCCATCTCATTTCATGCAAAGAACTGTATTTTAACGTTCATGTGAGTACAAACATTAATGCATGTTTCCATACATTGTTATTGCCATTCATCACCAACGGTACAATCATCAAAAGTACTACTCTTCTACCAGAAGTAATCATAATAAAGACAAATGAACTAAATTACTGATGAAGTTGAAAGTTGCAGTATTTTGATGAAACAGCCAGCAGGAATTGTCAGACTAATTAACTCAGGGTCAAGCTGCTGCTGAACCAAATGCCAGAACGATCAAAATCCAATACAGACTATGCCCCGTTACTCCACTAAGACTACGTATTTGTACTTAAGAGTAATGATCTGATATGTTAAGAAAGTTCAGCTCAGTAAAAATAACTGCTGGTGAGAACTATTTGTGCCAGGGCTGTTGTCAGCAAATCACTGAGAGTTCTCATCGTCAAGTTCAGTCTTTCCAGCTCAGAAAGTGAAGGAGTCCTAACATTGTCTAGGTAACTCACACCAAGTAGGCCTGAGGAGGATCGGCAGTTTAAGATTCATAGTCTCAGCCATATTGTTACGTGATGAGAAGCAGGAATGAGCTGAGGGATGGGGAGGGGGGGGCGTAACAGAACATACCTTTTAAAAACTCCGGATTAAGGGACTGAGGGACAATCCAGTTGGCAAAGCGTTCACCCTGCAAGTATGAGAACCTGAGTTTGTTCACCCATAATGCACACAAGAAAAGCCAGGTCCAGTAGTGTGCATCTCTAGCCTAGCACTAGGGAGGTGGAGGAAGGAGCATCCCTGCTACTCACTGGCTAGCCAGCATAGCCTGCCTGGGCAGTTCCAGGCCAGTGACAAGGTGGGGAAAGTGGGTGGGGCTAGCCAAGGTTATCTTCTCGCCTTCACAGACACGTGAGCATGCATACTCATGCTCTCTTGGGAACACACACACACATACACACACACACACACACACACACACACAATACATACCTTAGCCTTAAACAGACAGACTACTACTATTAATGATGCCCCCCACTTATCACTCAGGTTAAGAAGATGAGGCTTAAAGCACTCTTCTCTATTTCTTCTTCCTTTCCTGGCTTCCTTAATCATTGCCATTGTCTACACTAAACTGTAGTCCACTCATAAGAATGTTTCAAGAGCTTTGCGTTAGTAACTCAAGTTATAAGTTGTCAGTATGATGTTTTAAGCTCTCGCGTGTCTGTGTTAACCACCTTCCCCTCTGTCCCCAAAACACTCACAAATAACCAGAATACGTTAACTCCGTTCCAGGTAAGTAAAAGGTAAAATTGACTAGGAATCTCAAAAAAGCGTAGCCCATGTTAAGTTGGATACAATGAAACAGGACATGTGTTCAGGTGTCTGCAAATGGTTTCCAACTGGAGCCATGTCCTACAGATGCCACAAAGAAAGGGGAGGCGTGACTGGAATCCATGGGTAGATACAGAGAGGCCAATGGATTCACAAAACAGCCACTTCGATGTTTATTAAAGTTATCCTGTCCTAAGTGGCAACAGTGCCAAGACTGAGAAACCCTTGGTATCCACACATTGATGGAAGCTTACAATTATCATGTCTAGCTCTTAATTATCTTGACTCAACCAAACAGCCAGCCATTCATGCACAATGACTATTTTCTTTTAATAGCCTGTCCACTTTTAAAATAACATATGGGAAAATTTGGTTGTGTAGAACTTGAATAGCCTTATAAAAAGGTCTCCATGGTCCTTGCTCTGATGTTCTGTGGCTTCCAACCACAAGCTGCACAATGAAGATCTTACCCAGTTCTTAAACAAGGCAGGCCTCTCAGTGAGGAAATGAAGTCAGTATGGCAGTGTCACAGATGTTTCTAAGACTGTTCGCAAATCTGCTGCCTCCTTGAAACTGTGACTTTCTTAGGACTAGGATCTATTTCCCGGTTTCTCCAAGCTTATACAGAAGGTGGGCACTAAAAGTGCTGAAGGGGTAGGTGTGGGGGTGGTAGAATGTTGGCAAGTGATGATAAAGAAGAAATAGTTGGTTCTGTACTACATTTGACAATAACAGGGCTTGTTGTTATTTTTCTTTTTTTTTCTTCTTTTTTTTTTTTTTGGTTTTTCGAGACAGGGTTTCCCTGTAGTTTCTAGAGCCTGTCCTGGAGCTAGCTCTTGTAGACCAGGCTGGCCTCGAACTCAGAGATCCGCCTGCCTCTGCCTCTCGAGTGCTGGGATCAAAGGCGTGCGCCACCACCGCCCGGCCTATTTTTTTTTATAGTAAGACACACACACACACACACATATATGTATATACACACACACAAAAAAATAAAACTAAGATTTTAATCTCAGGCTGGCAAGGTGGCTCAAGTAAAGACACCTGTCTCCAAGCCTGATGACCTAAGTTAAATCACCAGGATGCAAAGGGTGGAAGAAGATAATCAACTCCAAGTTGTCCTCTGATAGCTCTG
Organism: Arvicola amphibius; assembly: GCF_903992535.2. Classification (NCBI taxonomy): domain Eukaryota; kingdom Metazoa; phylum Chordata; class Mammalia; order Rodentia; family Cricetidae; genus Arvicola; species Arvicola amphibius. The sequence goes on along the minus strand of NC_052051.1, from coordinate 99,221,369 downwards.
TGTGTGCATGTGTGTAAACATGTGCATGTGCGCATACACACACAAAAGCATAATTACACAAAATTGTAATTTAAAATATTTTAAAAGGAGTTTCAAAACTTAGTTGGTGTTATGAGTGAATCTTGTCCCTTCTCCCCCACAAAAGCTATATTAAAATTCCTACCTAGGCACATTATTAGAAATGTCACAAGTGTAATTAATTATAATAGAAGAATTAGGATAGTCCCATCACCCAGGACAGAATGGGAAAATTTGGGTACAGACACTGATACAGTGTCTTAGTTTGGGATTTTATTGCTGTGAAGAGACACCATGACCACAGCAACTCTTATAAAGAAAGCGTTTAGTTGGGGTGGCTCACTTACAGTTTCAGAGGTTCACTCCATTATCATCATGACAAGGAGCATGGCGGCATACATCAGATGTGGTGCTGGAGCTGAGAGTGCTACATCTTGCAAGCAATAGAAGTCAGCTGAACATGTCCTAAGGGAAGCTTGAGTTTTGAGACCTCAAAGCTCACCCCTACAGTGATACACTTCCTCCAACAAGGTTGTACCTCCTAATAGTTCCACTCCCTTTGGGGGCCATTTTCTTTTAAACCACTACATACAGGAGCACCAATATATATATATATATATATATATATATATATATATATATATATATATATATGTGTGTGTGTGTGTGTGTAGATAGATGATAGATAGATAGATAGATAGATAGATAGATAGATAGATAGATAGATAGATAGAAAATCAAAACAGAGACTGAGTTGAACTTCAAAAACCAAGGATGCTGTAAACTAAGGAAGCCTTGGGATGGACTCTATTCACAGGCCTCTCAAGGGACCACCTAGCAACCATCTTGATTATAGCCTCCAGTACTGGGGGTCACTGGGACAAATAAGTTTCTCTGTTAAGATTACTCAGCTTTTGGCATTTTGCTCATCAGCCTAGAAAATTAACATAGCTAAGGCATAATATAATCATTCTCTTTGGGCACAGGTGTAAGTGAACAAGAGTCCACAGCTGCTTCCAACTGATGTTCAGACACCAAGAATGGAAACTTCTCGTGCTTATACTTGGAGGTTCATTGCCCTCTGACACTTTTCAGTGCTCCCCAGAGAGTTCCTCCCAAATCCAGTGAGGGCTGTGGTGGTTGCAGCTTGAATTTCTTCTCACCCCAGCTCTCACCCAGAGGAAGCCTGACTGAGTTTAGTTTCCACACCGCCTCAGCTCCAGGGATCTTCATTCCCCCTTGGCGTCAGGCGCAACATCACAGCCAGTCATCAGTCCCAGTCACCATGTACACTTCATCGACTCTCTCATCTCCACGCTAGATCCCTAAAGGAACAAAGACCTGAATTCCCTCCTATGGGAAAGGAAGGACATTTGGCCTTGGTTCTTTCAAAACCATCTGGAACAAAGGAGCCAGGGCTGATAGGGCCTGTTGCATACATAGGGAATCTCTAGCCAGGTCCCATAGTGATTTGGGCAGAACTATATTGAGGAAGGTTTTGTTCAACTGTTCTTAGGCATAGATGCAAAGCAGTTTAAACAGATGGTTCCATCCCCTTTTGCCTTAGCCTCTTCCAAATCACTATATTTGGGGAGACGTGTCTTTCTGAGTGTGTCTCGCCCTCCCAGAACCATGCCTGAATTCTTAGGCCAATAACCCAGAACAACAGAAAGCTGTTGGTGGAGGAAGACTTTCCAGGAGAGGAGTATTCCAGGGGGATACTCTACCACATGGAAGTTGCATCTTTGCCCTTGACATATGTTTAGATCCCACTAAGGAAGATTAGTGTATGCACCCAGGGGTCTGGGTTTGTTGCTCTCCTTGCTCTGTGTCTCCACTGTACTTAGAGGCCCACCTTAAGATGCACTGCTGCAGCGGAGACCCTCTCAAGGGAAGAGCAGAGTACAGCATATGCAAACGGTTCTGCTCATCTCTTACCCTTGCCCCAATGTTTCTATCCCGGACCATGGCTCTGATTTTCAGTCCCTCCGGTTTCCTCCATGGCCTTCCTCCTTCCACATTACCCTCTAGTCCTCAATCCTCACTGACATTTCTTCTCATGCTTATCACTCTGGGCCTTCCCTCCCCACCATCATTCTCTCCGCTCTTCATCAATAGATAGGAATTCTTTATTACTCAAATAGGTGTTCGAGCCATCCACCTGATCCCTTGAATCTGGGTTCATAACTCAAAAATTTTGTTCTCAGAATATTTGCTTATATATACCACTGTTATTCTTACCATCACAATTATATTATATGTCTATTTAGGGTAACTGAGTATCTTTCCCTGGTTTCTAAGGGACAAACTCATCTCTAAACTGTCCTAAGATAAAGGATGTACACAATAGATATTTAACGGAATCAATGAAGATGTAATAAGAGAATTTCAGCATGTACAAATAGCTTCATCACTGGGTACACATTAACCAAGCATCTACCATGTGCTTGGTGTATAAAAAGCTATTCAATTATGTTCTTTTATTCTCTGTAGAAGTGCTTTTCTCATGTAAAAATTTTGACCTTTGCAAATATTTAGCACAAGACTATTTTATTGCAGTTAAAATAAAACTTAAAATATTCCCCTACAATCAGCTGCGCATTAGCATGCACTAACCTAATTAAAAAGCAAGAACTGTAACAGAAGAAAGGAGATGGGCCATACATGGATTACAAAGAAATAAAAAGAGCTAAGTCTTAAAATAAAGAGGAGATATTCTATCCCATAAAGGTCAAATGAACATTGTCAAACTACCTTTTCCACTTGGGGTTCCACTTATGAGATTGGCAATGCATCATTTTAAAAACCACATATAAATATATTTTCCTCTAATAAAGAAAAATACTCTTGTAAGTAATGAAATATAAATTCTTTTGTCAGATTGTCACCTTCAAATAGGCCAAGAACAAAGTGTCTTATCCATACGTATTCCTGGTTCTCAGTAGCTAGAATGGGCTCCTCCACACACTTATTCTAGACATTTGGCCATTTTTCTATCTATAAATTAAGTTATTTCAGAATAAAAGGGCATCTGAACTTGCTTTTTAATTAAATTTTAAAAAGTGAGTATCTGAAAACAAACACCTTCTTTTTAAAATATAAAATCAGAGAACTGGGCAATATAGCCCAGTTGGCAGAGTGTCTGCCTAGCATGTATGAAGCCCTGGGCTTGGTTGGCAGCACCACATAAAACCAGGCATGGTGCCACAAATCTGTGCTTGACACCAGGCCAGGATACATGATACCATGTCTTTAAAAAAAATAGAATGAATGAAACAAAGGAAGTGAGTGGAGGGGGGAGAGGAAGGAAGAGAAAGAGAAGGAGCACAAATAAGCCACAGAATTTATAGGGGCTTGAGACTTTATTGGGAGTTCAAAAATTAGACCAACATTAAATCGAATCTATTTGTGACTAGAAACATGACCTTCATGATTATATTTATAAACCTTGTACAAAATCTGGCAGAATAAGAGGAAAGTTCATATGTATGTCACTTTAAAAATGGGTAATGTGTTCTTTACAAGTTGCCACTGGACTCAATAGAAATCATCTCTGTTTTAAAAGAATAGTCTAAGGAGGATTTCAGAAGGCAACAGAGGCTCCATATCCTATAAATGTTTTGCTGCTTTAGTTCTGAATATTGCAAAAAGAAGTATCAATTTGTATGACTACTTTCTAGCGTATGAGTAAGCGGCAGAGGGAATCTGGGTAGAAAAATGTTCATTATTCTTCTAGATTTGGGTGAATGATAACTTGAGAAGTCCTCCCTCTATCCTCCCAAATGAACGCCTGCTCCTTTCACAGGTGGGGGCAGCCTTGTTGGCTTATGTCATACGTAGTCACTCATCTCTGTTTTAGTATCCACTCGTCTTCCTGTACTGCTGCTGTAGGCTTCAAAGAATGGCAAACTATGGGAATGCTGTTGAATACCTTAAATACTTTATGAAGATGTACAGAGAAAGTAGAAATAACATTAATAGTAAAAAACCAATCATTTCAAACTAGTTTCAGATTCCCCTGTATGCTCTGAAGATTGAGGGACCTCCACGATGTTTTTTTGTGTGTGTGTTGTATCTACTGAGATTTATAGTATAAGACCTGAAAATTTCAACATGCAAGCGCACATTCCGTCAGCCCTGTCATCACAAACCACACGATCTCTGGAAAGACGGCAGTGCAAACGTCAATGAAGTCTTCAAACTGTTACGAAAATTATTTTGACTTCATAAGCTCATTGAAGGGATCATTGGGACGCTCATGGGTCCCCAGACCCATATTCTGAGAACTTTCAGTGAAAGAATACAAATGTATTCCTCATCAAACATAGTTCTAAAAGAGCTTTGGAAAACAAGGGCATGAATTTCCCATACGGTGAAAGAAATCATGGGGAGGAGAGCCAGAAATCAGAAGAGTAAAAGGAGCTTGCTATTTAGAGCAATGTTTTGCAGGCTTAGCGATCTGTCAATCACTCTACTGTTTGCACTGCTATGTAACACAGCTTTTCTCCACGGTTTATATTTAAAATAATAGTATAAGGCTTCTTGGAATGTGTCCCAGAAAAGTGATTTTTATGTCTATACAAAAACCTGTACAGAAATGTCCATGGCCACTTTCTTTGTTATTTATCAAAAGTGGGAACAACCAAACTGTCCTCTAAAAGGCTCAATAAACCAAGGAATGTTACATAGAAATAGCAAAGGAAGAAAGTATCAATACGTACATGTTAACTGGATCTCCAATTTAAAACAACAATATTTGATCTCAAAGGGTTAATGTTACATGATTACATTCATGTAATACTCTCAAAACAAGATTATGAACAAAAGAGATTAGTGGTTGTGAGCATTCAAAGACATTGGCAAAGGAGGAAATGGGGAGACAAATGTGATTACAGCGGAGCGGCAGGAGGGATATTGCTTGAGTCTGCTCTCTATCGCTGTGATAAACACCATGACCAACGCAGCTTGAGGAGAGAAGGCTTACTGTAGCTTCCGTGTCCAGGTGGAGTCTATCACAGAGGGCAGTCTGGGCAGGAGCTCCAGCAGGAACTAAGCTAGGTTATGTATGTATGACTATTTTTTTCTTTTTTTCTTTTTCTTTTTTTTTTTCCTCATGGTTTATTTTTTTTATATTTAAAAATTTCCATCTCCTTCCCTCCTCCTCCCCCCTCACTCCCCTCCTCCTCCCCCTTCCCTCCCCTCCTTCTCCCCCTTCCCTCCCCTCCCCTCCACCCATACCTTCCCTCCCTCCCTCTCAAGGCCAAGAAGCCATCAGGGTTCCCCACTCTATGCTCAGACCAAGGTCCTCCCAACTCCCCCCAGGTCCAGGAAGGTGATCGACCAAGCTGAGAAGGCTCCCACAAAGCCCGTCCATGCAGAAGAATCAGAGCCCAGAGCCATTGTCCTTTGCTTCTCAGTCAGCCCCCGCTGTTGGCCACATTCAGAGAGACGGGTTTGGTCGCATGATCCATCAGTCCCATTCCAACTGGAGTTGGTGGTCTCCCATTAGTTCTGTCCCACCGTCTCCATGAGTGAACGCACCCCTCTCGTTCCTGACTTTCTCCCTCATGTTCTCGCTCCTTCTGCTCCTCATCAGGACCTTGGGAGCTCAGTCCAGTGCTCCAATGTGGGGCTCAGTCACCTTCCCCATCTGTCGCCAGCTGGAGGTTCCCTCACGGTCCTGACTTTCTTTCTCACGTTCTCTCTCCTTCTGCTCCTCATCAGGACCTTGGGAGCTCAGTCCGGTGCTCCAATGTGGGGCTCTGTCATTTTCTTCATCTATCGTCAGGTGGAGGTTCTATGGTGATATGCAAGAAATTCATCAGTATGGCTATAGGAACTGGCCTTTTCAGGCTCCCTCTCCTCAGCTGCCCAAGGAACTAACTGGGGGCGTCTCCCTGGAAACCTGGGAACCCCTCTAGGGTCAAGTCTCTTGACAACCCTCAGGTAGCTCCTTAAATTAAGATATATACTTCCCTGCTCCCATATCCACCCTTCCTATATCCCAAGCACCCCATTCCTCCGAGCTCCCCCCGTTCTCCCCTTCACACTTTTCTCTCCCCATCTTCCCTTGGCCCAGTCTTGCCCAACCCTCAAGTTCCCAATTTTGCCTGGCGATCGTGTCTACTTCCAATATCCAGGAGGATTACTATATCTTTTTTTGGGAGTTCACCTTCTTATTATCTTCTCAAGGATCCCAAATTTATAGGCTCGATGTCCTTTAATTATGGCTAGAAACCGATTATGAGTGAGTACATCCCATATTCATCTTTTTGGGTCTGGGTTACCTCATTCAGAATAGTGTTTTCTATTTCCATCCATTTGCCTGCAAAATTCAAGATGTCATTGTTTTTTACCGCTGAGTAGTATTCTAGCATGTATATATTCCACAGTTTCTTCATCCATTCTTCCACTGAAGGGCATCTAGGTTGTTTCCAGGATCTGGCTATTACTAATAATGCTGCTATGAACATAGATGAGCATATGCTTTTGTTGTATGATTGGGCATCTCTTGGGTAGATTCCCAATAGTGGAATTGCTGGGTCCTGGGGTAGGTTGATCCCGAATTTCCTGAGAAACCGCCACACTGCTTTCCAAAGTGGTTGCACAAGTTTGCATTCCCACCAGCAATGGATGAGTGTACCCCTTACCCCACAACCTCTCCAGCAAAGGTTATTATTGGTGTTTTGGATTTTAGCCAATCTGACAGGTGTAAGATGATATCTCAAAGTTGTTTTGATTTGCATTTCCCTGATAGCTAGGGAGGTTGAGCATGACCTTAAGTGTCTTTTGGCCATTCGAACTTCTTCTGTTGAGAATTCTCTGTTCAGTTCAGTGCCCCATTTTTTAATTGGGTTAATTGGCATTTTACCGTCTAGTCTCTTGAGTTCCTTATATATTTTAGAGATCAGACCTTTGTCAGTTGCAGGGTTGGTGAAGATCCTTTCCCAGTCAGTAGGCTGCCTTTGTGTCTTAGTGACAATGTCCTTTGCTTTACAGAAGCTGCTCAACTTCAGGAGGTCCCATTTATTCAATGTTGCCCTTAAAGTCTGTGCAGCTGGGGTTATGCGTAGGAAACAGTTCCCTGTGCCCATTTGTTGTAGAGTACTTCCCACTTTCTCCTCTATCAAGCTCAATGTGTTCAAATTAATATTGAGGTCTTTAATCCATTTGGACTTGAGTTTTGTGCATGGTGATAGACACGGATCTACTTTCATTCTTCTACAGGTTGACATCCAGTTATGCCAGCACCATTTGTTGAAGATGCTTTCTTTCTTCCATTGTGTGCTTTTAGCTCCTTTATCAAAAATCAGGTGTTCGTAGGTTTGTGGTTTAAGATCCGGGTCTTCTATACGATTCCATTGGTCAACTTCTCTGTTTTTATGCCAATACCAAGCTGTTTTCAATACTGTAGCTTTGTAATAGAGTTTGAAGTCAGGGATGGTAATGCCTCCAGAAGTACTTTTATTGTATAAGATTTTTTTGGCTATCCTGGGTTTCTTGTTTTTCCATATAAAGTTGATTATTGTCCTCTCAATCTCTGTGAAGAATTTTAATGGGACCTTGATTGGGATTGCATTGAATCTATAGATTGCTTTTGGTAGAATTGCCATTTTTACTATGTTGATCCTCCCAATCCACGAGCAGGGGAGATCCTTCCATTTTCTGGTATCCTCTTCAATTTCTTTCTTCAAAGACATAAAGTTCTTGTCAAATAAATCCTTCACTTCCTTGGTTAGAGATACTCCCAGATATCTTATGCTATTTGTGGCTATTGTGAAAGGTGATACTTCTCTGATTTCCCTCTCTGCTTCCTCATCCTTTGTGTATAGGAGGGCGACTGATTTTTTGGAGTTGATCTTGTAACCTGCCACGTTACTGAAGGAGTTTATCAGCTGTAGGAGTTCTTTGGTGGAGTTTTTGGGGTCGCTTATGTATACTATCATATCATCTGCAAATAATGAAAGTTTAACTTCTTCCTTTCCAAATTGAATCCCCTTGATTCCCTTATGTTGTCTTATTGCTATTGCTAGAACTTCAAGCACTATATTGAAGAGATAAGGAGAGAGTGGACAGCCTTGTCGTGTTCCTGAATTTAGTGGGATAGCCTTGAGTTTCTCTCCGTTTAATTTGATGTTAGCTGTCGGCTTGCTGTAAATAGCTTTTATTATATTTAGGAATGACCCTTGTATCCCTAATCTCTCCAAGACCTTTATCATAAAAGGGTGCTGGATTTTGTCAAATGCTTTTTCAGCATCTAATGAGATGACCATATGGTTTTTTTCCTTCAGTTTATTTATATGATGGATTACATTGATAGATTTTCGTATGTTGAACCAGCCCTGCATCTCTGGGATGAAGCCTACTTGATTGTAATGGATAATTTTTCTAATGTGCTCTTGGATTCGGTTTGCCAGTATTTTATTGAGAATTTTTGCGTCAATGTTCATGAGTGAGATTGGCCTGTAATTCTCTTTCTTGGTTGAGTCTTTGTGTGGTTTAGGTATCAGGGTAACTGTAGCTTCATAGAAGGAATTTGGCAGTGACTCTTGTGTTTCTATATTATGAAATACCTTAAGGAGTATAGGTATTAGGTCTTCTTGGAAGTTCTGGTAGAACTCCGCATTGAAACCATCTGGTCCTGGGCTCTTTTTGGTAGGGAGGTTTCTGATAACAGTTTCTAATTCTTCGCGACTAACAAGACGATTTAGAGCATTTACCTGGTCCTGGTTTAACTTTGGTATATGGTATTTATCTAAAAAACTGTCCATTTCTTTTACATTTTCCAATTTTGTGGCATACAGGCTTTTGTAGTAAGATCTAATGATTTTCTGAATTTCCTCTGTGTCTGTGGTTATGTCCCCCTTTTCATTTCTGATCTTATTAATATGCGTGTTCTCCCTCTGCCGTTTGATTAGTTTGGCTAAGGGTTTGTCAATCTTGTTGATTTTCTCCAAGAACCAGCTTCTTGTTTCATTGATTCTTTGGATTGTTTTCTGTGTTTCTATTTTGTTGATTTCTGCCCTCAGTTTGATTATTTCCAGTCTTCTACTTCTCCTAGGTGTGTCTGCTTCTTTTTTTTTCCAGAGCTTTCAGGTGTGCTGTTAAGTCACCAATGAGTGCTTTCTCCGTTTTCTTTAAGTGGGCACTTAGTGCTAGAACTTTCCTCTTAGCACTGCTTTCATTGTGTCCCATAGGTTTGAGTATGTTGTGTCTTTGTTTTCATTAAATTCAAGAAAGACTTTAATTTCTTTCTTTATTTCTTCCTTGACCCAGGTGTGGGTCAGTAGTTGACTGTTCAGTTTCCATGAGTTTGTGGGCATTCTGGGGGTAGCATTGTTGTTGAATTCTAATTTTAATCCATGGTGATCCGATAAGACACAGGTGGTTACTAATATTTTTTTGTAACTGTGGAAGTTTGCTTTGTTACCAAGTATATGGTCAATTTTCGAAAAGGTTCCATGAGCCGCAGAGAAGAAGGTATATTCTTTCCTATTTGGGTGGAATGTTCTATAGATGTCTGTTAAGTCCATTTGGTTCATTACCTCCATTAAGTCTTTCAATTCTCTGTTAGGTTTCTGTCTGATTGACCTGTCCATTGGTGAGAGAGGAGTGTTGAAGTCTCCAACTATTAGTGTGTGTGGTTTGATGGCTGCCTTGAGTTCTAGAAGTGTTTCTTTTACATAAGTGGGAGCTTTTATATTAGGGGCATAGATATTCAGGATTGAGACTTCATTCTGATGGATTTTTCCTGTTATGAGTATAAAGTGTCCCTTTCCATCTCTTCTGATTGATTTTAGTTTGAAGTCAACTTTGTTGGAAATTAGTATGGCCACACCCGCTTGTTTCTTAGGGCCATTTGCTTGATAAACCTTTTCCCGACCCTTTACTCTGAGTAGGTGTCTGTCTTTGTGGTTGAGGTGTGTTTCTTGTAAACAGCAAAATGTTGGATTCTGTTTCCGTATCCAGTCTCTTAGCCTGTGCCTTTTATAGGCGAATTGAGTCCATTGATATTAAGTGATATTAATGACCAGTGGTTGTTAACTTCAGTCATTTTTAGTAGTAGAGTTTGTGTGTTTCCCTTCTTCTAGTTGTGCTGGTGGAGGGTCGCTAGATGCCTGCGTTATTGTGGGCGTTGTTGGACTCCTTGGTTTGTGATTTTCCTTCTATTACTTTCTGCAAGGCTGGATTTGTGGCTGCGTATTGTTTAAATCTGTTTTTGTCCTGGAATATCTTGTTTTCTCCATCAATGGTGAATGCAAGCTTTGCTGGGTATAATAGTCTTGGCTTGCATCCATGTTCCCTTAGTGTCTGTAGCACATCTATCCAAGCTCTTCTGGCTTTCATGGTTTCCATTGAGAAATCAGGTGTAATTCTGATAGGTTTCCCTTTATATGTTACTTGACCTTTTTCCTTAGCAGCTCTTAATATCTGTTTTTTATTCTGTATGTTTTGTGTTTTGATTATTATATGGCATGGGGATGCTTTCTTTTGATCCAGTCTATTTGGTGTTCTGTAGGCTTCTTGTACCTTCATAGGAACATCCTTCTTTAGGTTGGGGAAGTTTTCTTCTATAATTTTGTTGAATATGTTTTCTGGGCCTTTGAGTTGTAATTCTTCTCCTTCTTCTACCCCAATTATTCTTAGGTTTGGTCTTTTCATGGTGTCCCAGATTTCCTGAATGTTTTGTGTTAAGAATTTGTTAGATTTGTTTAGTTCTTTAATCTGTGAGTTTATTTCCTCTATAGTATCTTCAGAGTCTGAGATTCTTTCTTCCATCTCTTGTATTCGGTTGGAAATACTTGACTCTGAAGTTTCTGTTCGTTTACTCAGAGTTTCCATTTCCAGTCGTCCCTCGGATTGTGTTTTCTTCAATACCTCCATTTCATTTATCAGGTCTTGTACTGTTTTCCTTACCTGTTTGATTGCTTTTTCTTGTTTTTCTTGTTTTTCTTGGGTATCTTTGAGAGATTTATTTATTTCGTCTACCTTTTTGTTTGTCATCTCCATTTCTTTATGGCAGTTTTTTACCTCCTGTTTAAGGTCCTCTATTATTTTCATAAAGTACTGTTTAAGGTCAGTTCCTTCTATATCTTCTGGGGTAGGGTGTTCAATTCTTGTTGTTTCGGGATGTCTGGCTTGTGGTGATGTCATGTTGCCTTTCATGTTGTTGGAGGAGCTCCTGCATTGGCGCCTGCCCATCTCTTCCTTCAAAAGGAGCCCGGAGGCATTTGGCGTCCTAGACCAATCTTTGCTGTGACTGAAACTGGTTGGATCTCCCCAGTGCCAGAGGAGGACCTATTCCTTGCGTCACAATCTGAAGAAGCCCGCACTCCCTTGCAGGAATCCTCAGACCTGCCTGGAGGCCAGAGTCTGACTCCTCTGGGTGGATGGCCTTAGAACAGGAGCAGGACACCTGCGAACACTAGGGAAAGCTTGGGAGACACAGGGACACCGAGAAACCGACACAAGGCTGCAGAGGGAAGTGGGGGTAGGGGGTCTGTGCTCTCTTCCAGGGCAGGTTGCCCCAGGGTCCGCATTCACTCACCAGTTCAGATGGAATGTCAGGGCACAGGATCAGGGATTCCAGGCAGCCCAGGGTCGCAGCCCAGACAAAAGGCTATGTATGACTATTTTGCCCACATGTATGTACATGCACCATTGTGTGCCTTGTGCCCGAGAAGGCTGGAGGAGACATCAGACCCCTGAACCGAAACTGAGTCTTTTGGAAGAGCAGTCAGTGCTCTTTTTTTTTTTTTAAGATTTCTTTCTCTGTGTAGTCCTGGCTGTCCGAAACCCACACATTTTTTTAAAGATTTATTTATTTATTATGTATACAGTGTTCTATCTGCATGTGTGTCTGTAGGCCAGAAGAGGACACAAGATCTCATTAGGGATGGTTGTAAGCTGTCATGTAGTTGCTGGGAATTGAACTCAGGACCTTTGGAAGAGCAGCCAGTGCTCTTAAGAAAGCATAGCTCAGTGGTAAAGCCTTTGTCTAGCACACCGAGTTTTTGTAACTGAAAAATAATATGAGTCAGTGAAGAACTGTGACTACATTGAACCATGGCTAAATCTAGGGAAATATGCAAGAGTTCTTTGAAATTCCTTATAGTACCGTAATCCAAAGAAGTGCTACACACAATGAAACAGGCCACAATGACGGGAGTTGGGAGTCGGGGTGGGCATGGGCATACGAGCCAACTAAAAGCACCAGTGGCCAAAGCTGGAAAAATGTGAGCACCAAGTTGTATAGAATTATCCCTAGGGAACAAATACAAATCCCAGAGTCCAAAGCAGCATAAACTACAGAAAGAAGAAACAAATGAGCGAAAACAATTCCTTACGCAGAATTGGAAGTCCACCCTGGAGGAGACAGAGTCCAGAGTCCAACTCTCCTTCTTATGGCTGGCTCTGCATGCTAACTCATGCCATCAAGTGTGGCTCTGTGGAGTGATTTCCGTTCACCGAGGTGACAGGAATGCAGCAGACTGAGTTTTTACAATAGGGAGGCCAAAGAAGGCTTAGGATCTATGTTTTTTTGCCCAAGATCCATGCTACAAATCTAATCATGAAACACAGAATCTCAACTGAGGGTTATTCAACAATATACCACACAATATTCCTCAAAACCGTCAAGATATCAAAAGCAAAGGAATCTTCACAGTCAAGCAGAAATAGATAGTATAGGAACTCATGAAAAATGGAGTTTTGAATGGGATCCTGGAAGAAAAAAACAGGACAATAGCTTAAAACTAAATAAAAATAATAATAATAATAATGCATCAGTTACAATCATCAGTCATAACCCATGTGTCCCTGGAAACCAAGATTCTAGTAAGGTGAGCTGAGAGGAACCTGGGAACATTGCACAATGCTCGGCATTTTTATGTAGCTCAGGAACCTGTTCTAAAATGAAAGTTTGGTTTTCTTTTGTTAAAGTCCTTATCTGTAGGGTTCTCTGATGTAAGTTTTTTAGAATCTCCTCATTATGTATGTGCTTTCTAACGAACCTCAAAGAGGATGCACCCATACTCAATGGAGACCTACTGACCTGGACTGATTCACTTTCTTTGAAAGATTCATAAATGTGAGTGCCAGTGTGGACAGACCAAAAACCAGGAAATCATAAGAGAGCTGCAACCACTCATAAGCAGAAGCTGATGGGCAGGAAAGACGTCAGTTCTTATAATGAAGTGGAGGCAGATAGGCCGATTCTTAAACACAACCAACACCGAGAGCTATAGCAGCATCTCCAGGGCAGGGTCAACCTCTGAGCCTGCTGGCATCCCTGGGCTCAGATGGGGCATGCTGAAACTCTTCGCCCTCTCTTGTCTTCCCCTCCCTCCTCTTTTTTTTCTTCCTCTTCCCCTCCCTCTTTTTCCCCCTCCTTGTCCCCCTCTTTCCCTTATCCTTTCCTGTTCCCTCTCCACCTCCCTTCCTCCATTTCTTCTCTCCTTCCTCATTGCCTTTGTCCTTCTTTGCTCATTCTGCCCATTTCCTCTTCCCTGTGTCTTTCTCTTTAAATAGTGTTTGTTGATGTTTTTGTAGGAAACAAAATACCAATTTGTTCAAGTTTCAGAAAAGATAGTGGATTCCATTTAATAACACACCATGATTACAAACCTTCAATAAGATGTGAGTCAAACCAGAAAATATCTTCATGTTGCAAAGGAGAAAATTATGCATTAAAGGCACCTGTGTGTAAAGTGAATTCGTGTGAAAAAGATTAAAATTAGTACAGCTAACTCACAGAATTTTGTGGTGGCACGGATGAAAGTTTTTCAAACACCTAATATTCAGGAAGCAGGGAGTGATAAATGGTCATCTTAGATTGTGCTCTTCTTTTCAGCTGGTTCAAGACCTCAGCCCACTGTATGGTGCCATCCACAGTTAAGGTGGGTCAGCTCACACCAGTTGACGTAATGAAAATAATCCCTCACAGGCACGCTCAAAGGCTAACCTAATCTAGATAATTCCACTCATGTAAGCTGTGAGTCTTGTCTTCTAGCTGATTCTGGATCGTGTGAGTTGGCACTACCAGCTCTGCATTTGTTAATATCTTTCATTGTCATGGTTGGCATCACTACAGTGCCATAGTAGCAGAGTGTCTAAACTCTCTTCAATACTCGCATGCAGTTAAGTGCTAAGTCACTAGGATTTATGGGCCCCAGCAGTAAGTAAAGTAGTATTAGACAATAATACTCACTTAAGTTAAACTTTAAAATAAAGTGAAGGAAAGGGAGGGCTAATTTTTCACTTGGGGAAAGAGCAAGCATGTTCTGGAATATTGATATTGCGTAAATGACTGTCACCTTGTAGGAAAACCAAACCATTGCTTTCCCTAGTGCTCCTTATTGCGTTCAGCTGTGAGTTCCTGGTGACAACGGCTTTATCTGACAGTTACTTTTGTCCACTTTAAGAGCTCAGAGCCTGCTCTGGAGAGGAGACTCAAGGTGTTGGTGCAGAGGTTACTCACATAGTCATCATTTTCACCAAAACTTTGGAAAAGCAGAAACTGTAGAGTACACACCACATGGCAAAATGCTGGAAGCAGCTACCGTGCCCCTGCCCTAAACCGTGGGATCTGAAATCACCAATTAGAGTGATTGCCAATGTTTAAGGAAGACAGAGTGAACAGGCCACTGTATTAAGTGCTTTACATCGTAAAACATTATCTCACTTAACGCACCTAACAATGCTGTAGACAACTATTACCATTTTTCTTCCTTTTCCGATGGGAAAGTAGATTTCACCAAGCTAATTGTGAAACAATTATTTCCATTTTATTAGCACATTCTCTCTTGTTATCATGAAGACTTCAAGTTTAGCCATGACCTTTCTTTTCTGATAACTTGATATGTCCTAAATGATCTGTATTTGTTTTCTTAAATTACGATTACTCTTTCTTGAAAAAAAACTATTTAACATTTTATACTAAAATGCAAACAAGGACTGGCAGATGGCTCAGTGGGTAAAAGTGCTCTGCCAAGCCTGCCAACTTGAGCCTGATCTGCAGGATCTACATGGCAGAAGAAGAGAACTGATTCTCGAACCCTGTCCTCAGATCCCCCCATGCTTGCTGTAGTGCACATGTCTCCACCACGAATGAATTATATAAATAGGTTGATAAATAAATAGGTAAAAAAATTAAAAGTAAATCACTAGTTTTCTTAATAATTCCTGTAGTAGAATAATACTTTTGTATACTGTGAAGATGTGTTGCTCTCATTGATCTAATAAAGAGCTTACTGGCCAATAGTTAGGTAGGAGAGCCAGACTAAAAGAATGCTGGGAAGAAGAAGAAAGGCAGAGTCATCATTCAGATGCAGAGGAAGCAGGGCATGTAGAAGATGAAGATGTAACAAGCTATGAGCCCAATGGCAGCATTGTAAGTTGTAAGCATTTAAGTTTAAGAGTAAGAGTTAGTTAGTAACAAGCCTAAGCTATCAGCTGAGCATTTATAATTAATAGTATGTCCCAATATCATTTATTGGGGAGACTGTGATCCCAATGAAAATCTCTGCCTACAAATTCCAACATTTAACACATTAATATGGATGCAAATTTTTTTAAAAAAAATTTCTGTGCATGCAGAGGTACAATTAATTTGAAGTAAATAAGTATATTTTCTGACTTAAGTTATATAACTGATTATATTACTGTGTCTTCAATATATTTACCAGTCAAATAACCTTTACACCTTGGATACTATTTTATAGTATCCTGTGTGCTATGTGGTTTGTATTTGCTCTGAGACTCTATTTTTATGTCCAGATTCATTATTTTGGAGACTCAGTACTAATAGTCTATATTTCACTGGTGTGACCTTGAGATCTCTCCAGGAGATTTACTGTAATGATGGCAAACTCCTTGTGAGTGGGGTTGTAAGTCATAGACATATCAAAATAGTAGAAGGTACAGGGATTTCCTGGGGAGAGGGGAGAGGCTTAGGAGCTATGAAACCATGACCCACGGAGAATAAGATATATGTGGGGATGGTATTAGGAGCTAAAAGCTTGAAAATTAAAAAACAAACAAACAAACAAAAAAACCTAATGGAATCAATAACAACCTTCAACAAAACACTCTCCAAGGCTGGGCATGGCTAGAGACCAGTCCTTGGATATCTCATTTGAAAGTTATATTTTCCAAGGCAAATGAGGTTTTCTGGGAACTTCCTTTTGTTTAAGGCAGTTCATGCTCTGCAGCACTTTCTCACCTTGCACGAGGAGAGCTCTTTAGCTTTCTGGGTTTGTTTCCTAGGTCCCTGACCTCTGCAAACTGTTTATTTTCAATCCCCAGACAGGTAAAGCTTCTTTTCCAGACTTGAGTCTCTGATTCTCTGGAAATGCACTTCCCTGCTTCATTACATCGCCCTGTAATATCCAGAATTAAATGGCACACCTCATTTATTCTGCTTGTGGGTTGCTTTTTTTTTTGTTTTTTAATGCAACATTGGAAATGACTTTCAAAGGACTGACCTAAAGTTTTTACCACTTAATTCATTTTACTCTTTTTACTTCTAGATAATTGTGGAAGAGAGAGCTGCTGAACTTTAAAATTTTATAGATCACCCAGAGTGCTAGAGTAGGAAGCACGGCACAGGGTAAGCACAGCTTTTATGGGGCAGGAGAATAATATTTTCCGTCTTGTATTCCAGGTAAATCAAGACCAGACAGAAAAAAAATTAAAAAAAAAATCTACCAGGGCTGTTTTAGGCATGATGAGTAATTCCCTCCTGAAAGAATTTCTCTTTGGGGATTCCTAAAATGAACAAGATATTTTACATAATGAGCTAATGAATCTATGTGCATATAATACCTGTGAAGTTTCTGTCAGTGTTTGTGCTACTGGGGTTATATTTAGGAAATGGTCTCCTGTGCCAATGCGTTCAACTGTACTTCCCACTTTCTCTTCTATGAGGTTCAGTGTGGCTGGCTTTATGTTAAGGTCTTTGATCCATTTGGACTTGAGTTTTGTGCATGGTGATAAATATGGGTCTATTTTCATTCTTCTACATGTTGATATCCAATCATGCCAGCACCATTTGTTCAATATGCTTTCTTTTTTTCCCATTTGATTTTTTTTTTTTTTGCTTCTTTGTCAAAAAGCAGGTGTTCGAAGGTGTGTGGATTAATATCCGGGGACCTCCTGAAACTGAAAAGCCTCTGTAAAGCAAAAAAGATCTTCACTAACCCAACATCAGACAGAGGTCTGATCTCCAAAATAAACAAAGAACCCAAGAAATTGGTCACCAAAAGAACATATAATCCAATAAAAAAATGGAGTACAAACCTAAACAAAGAACTCTCAACAGAGGAATCTAAAATGACTGAAAGACACTTAAGGAAATGCTCAACATCCTTAGTCATCAGAGAAATGCAAATCAAGTCTGAGATTCCCTCTTACACCTATAAAAATGGCCAAGAGCAAAAACACTGATGACAACTTATGCTGGAGAGGTTATGGGGAAAAGGAAACACTCCTGCATTGCTGGTGGGAATGTAAATTGGTACAGCACCTTTGGATGTCAGTTTGGCAATTTCTCAGAAAATTAGGAAACAACCTTGCTTAAGATCCAGTAATACCACTTTTGGGTATATATCCAAAGGATGCTCAATCATGCCATAAGTACATGTGCTCAGCTATGTTCACAGCAGGATTGTTTGTCATAGCCAGAACCTGGAAACAACCTAAATGACCCTTGACCAAAAAATGGATAAGGAAAATGTGGTTCATTTACACAATGGAGTACTACACAGCAGAAAAAAATAACAACACCTTGAATTTTGCAGGCAAATGGATGAAGCTAGAAAACATCATTTTGAGTGAGGTAACCCAGACACGGAAAGACAATTATTACTCACTCATAAGTGGTCTTTAAACATAAAGCAAAGAAAACCAGCCTACAAATCACAATCCCAGAGAACCTAGATAACAATGAGGACGCTAAGAGAGACTTACATAGATCTAATCTACATGGGAAGTAGAAAAAGACAAGTTCTCCTGAGTAAATTTGGAGCATGGACCTTGGGAGAAGGTTGACAGGGAGGGTAAAGGCTGGAAGGGGGGCAGAGAAAAATATAGAGCTCAATAATAATCAATAAAAGGGGGAATACCTGTGAAGTGTGACTGAGGCCAGTTAGAGCAAAACAACCGTATTGTAAACTAAGGTTCCAGGAAGACAACACCTACCTCCACTGATTGACTAGACTCCATAATGACAGAGTTTGACTAACCCAGATCCACAGGCACATGATCCTGGGCTACTTTATTCCCTTTGAAAGCCATTAATCGCTCACCAGTGATGTCTGACTTAACACCACTGTGACTATCAAAACCCCTAAAATGTGTTTTTCAGACTAGTAGCTTCCAGTGGCCCAGAACCCAACAACATCACATACCATTGGAGACATATAGTGGTGTCTTTACTGCCATGCTATAACCCATCCACCTGTAGCCCCACCGGTGTATTTGATAAATGCTTTGATGTATGACTTTCATTGTTCTGTATCCAAAATCTCATGTGAAATCCCTGGTGGAATGTGATACTTGAAGAAACCTAAATCAGTGTTCCTGGGCCATGATCATTCATATTTAGCTCCAAATAGACTGGTTGTTTTTTTAATTCTTTTCAAGGTTACAACTATCTTCGGGCATCAGCAATTTGATGGACTAGAACAAACAAGGATGGGGTTGGGGGTGGCTCAGAGGTGGAACAAGGATTCATTTAGCAAACTTGAGGCCCTTGGCTTCAGTGTCAACACTGAGAAGCAAATACACAGGACAGTGAGGATGAATAGCCCGTTCAAGTCCGTCCTTTGCTGGTAATGTGGTCTTTGGGGTGGATGCTTGAGGGTTTTGATTGTTGCCTGGAAACCTGGTCTTTCATAGCCCAGGTCTGCTTTGAACTTGGTAAATTATTAAAGATGACCTTGAATTCCCGATGCTTGTGTCTCTAACTCCCAAATGATGGTATTACAGGTGTAAGCCACGCACCAGCTTGGAGGTGAGTCTCAGGCTGCCCCACCCCTTTCTCCACCTAACTTTCCTCACTGATAACATGCCACTGAAACCTTTGTGAGTCCTAAACATTAAGTTCTTTCCTTCTGAGATTTTAAAAATCCCTTTGGGACAGAAATTAAAAACGATGGAGGGCTATGATTCAGAGAACTCATTCCTTTAGTTGCTTTCGGTATACAGAACATTTTCATTGAAAACGCACAGGTCCTCAGGGTTGGCCTGGCACTTGTTCCCAAGTGATTGATAAACACTCAATGAAGATAAATTAAACAAATGAATGAAAATGTCCGTTTGTGTATGGTAGTTTAAAGAAGAAATGGATGTGTTTAGAAAGATTGTATCATGTAACATTTCATCAAAAATGAAGGAAGACCTGTGTGATAGTGTTGATCATCAACTTGAGAGGATCTGGAGTCACCTCAGAGATGTGCTTCCAGGCACATCTGTGAGGGTTGCTTAGATCAGGTTAGCCCTGGCCATGCCTGTGAAGGATTATGTTGATGGCACACGTGTGAGGGCTGTTTAGAACAGGTTAGCCCTGGCCATGCCTGTGAAGGATCATCTTGATGGCACACGTGTGAGGGTTGTTTAGATCAGGTTAGCCCTGGCCATGCCTGTGAAGCATTATGTTGAGTAGGCTAGTTGATGTGGACAGACCCACCCGAAAGGAGGACAGTGTTTCCAGGACTTGGGTCCCAGACTTCATTAAAGGAGGGTGGTAATTGAGATTAATATTTCTCGTTGTTGTTTTCTTGACTGTGGCTGAGGTATGGCCAGCTGCTTGCCATCAGTGCCATGAGAACTTTTCCTCACAAGCTCAGAGCCATGGTAAATCCTTTCCTGAACTCAACCTGATCAGGTGTTTTGTCATAGCCTAGAAACAGGAAAAATCACTAAAACAAACTTGTTTGTCATAACCAGTACATTCAAAAAGTCCAACTAAAGAAACATGTCTAATTTTTCTTGGTTTGGTTTCTTTGAAAATAAACAATGGGAGTTAGATAGCTGGCTCCATGGTTAAGAGCAATTGCTCTTCTTACAGAGGACACAAGTTTGGTTCCTAGCACCCACACTGGGCAGCTAGCAATTGACTGTAACATCATCACTGGCTTCCTAGGGCCTCCGCACTCACACACACACACACACACACACACACACACACAGAGAGAGAGAGAGAAAGAGAGAGAGAGAGAGAATAATGAAATTAAAATAAGCTCTAGCAATGGCCTCTTGTTAAACATCATTGACACACTCATACCACAAGGACAATTGCTCAACTATGTTCACAGCAGCATTATTCATAATAGCCAGATCCAGGAAACAACATAGATGCCCCTCAACTGAAGAATGGATAATGAAAATGTGATACATTTAAACAATGAAGTACTACTCACCAGAAAAAAAAAACAATGACATCTTGAAATTTGCAAATGGATGGAACTAGAAAAAACATCTGGAGTAAGGTAACCCAGACCCAGAAAGACAAACATGGCATTACACACTCGTAAGTGGATAATAGACATAAAGCAAAAGATAACCAGCCTATAGTCTACTACCCCAGAGAAGCTGGGAAACAAGGCGAACCCTAAAAGAGACATATATAAATCCCCTGGGAAGGGGAAATAGACAAGATCTTCCAAAAAATTGAGAGCATGGGGATGGGGGATAAGGGAGGACCAACTGAGAGGAGGAGGAGAGAAGGGGAGGTGGTAGGAGAACTGGAAGGAATGGAATGTTCGAGATGGGGGAAGGAGAGAGATGAATAGCAAGGAAAGAGATACCTTGAGGGAGCCATTATGGGGCTAGTGAGAAACCTGGCACTAGAGAAATTCACAGTAATCCAAAAGGTTGACCCAAGCTAAGACCCTAAGGTGTACAGGGTACCTGAACTGGCCTTTCTTTTTAAGCAGATTGATGACTACATTGATCATCAACATAGAAACTTCATCCAGCAACTGATGGAAGTAAATGCAGAGATCCATACCTAGCACTGGGCCAAGCTCCCAGAGTCCAGTTGAAGAGATGGAGGAGTGATATTATGAGCAAAGGGATCAATACCATGATGCGGATACTCACCAAATGAGCTGACCTGAGCTAGTGGGAGCTTACTGACTCCAGCCTGACAGCAGGGGAACCTGCATAGGCCCAAACTAGGCCCTCTTAATGTAGGTGACAGTTGTATAGTTGGGGCAGTTTATGGGATCACTAGCAATGGGACCAGGACTTATCCCTAGGGTTTGAACTGACTTTTTGGTGCCCCTATGGAGGGATACCTTGCTCAACTTAGATAAAGGAGGGAGGGCATTGGTTCTGCCTCAAAGCAATATGCCAGACTTTGTTGACTCCCCATGGGAAACCTTACCCTCTCTGAGGAGTGGATGGGACTTGGGGTGAGTAGAAGGTGGGGGAATCAGGAGGAGAGGAGGGAGAGGGAACTTGAATTGGTATGTAAAATGAGAAAAGATTGTTTTAATATATAATTTAAAAAAGGCATACACATCAATCAGTCTTTTCAAAGAAAGTGTGTACTTGAGGGACACAAGTCATGTACACTTACCACATCATGTAGGTGCAATAATTTCCATTTAAATGATAACTAAACAGATTAATTTATAAAGTGAACACCATACAAACCAAGAAAATTGTCAATGATTAGACCATTATGTAAATATTGATACAGGTCTAAGCTCTGTGGTTTCAACTGTAAATGCATTATTGGAACCCATTCTACCTGGATTATTGCTGTTCTCCAACCCTTCTCATTCATCAATAGATCCCTCATTCCCTATCCTCATTGAACCTCATTGCCCTACACTCATGGATCCCACATCACTCTACCCTCAATGATCCCTTATCACCCTTCCCTCATGGAACCCCCATCACCCTACATTCATGGGACACCCATCCCCTACCCTCATGGAACCCCCATCCCCTACCCTCATGAAACCTCCATTCCCTACCCTCATGGAATCCTCATCACCCTACCTTCATGGAACCCCCACCCCCTACCTTCATGGAACCCCCATCCCCTACCCTCATGGAACCCCCATCACCCTACCCTCATGGAACACCCATCACCCTTCCTTCATGAATTCCTCATTCCCTACTCTCATGGAATACCCATCACCCTACCCTCATAGCACAAGAAGTATTACCCTTTAGGGAAAACTAATTATTTGATATATCAAAACTCAAACATATAGATTGCAATTTCTCCTGCCGAAATCAAAATTTACATATAATACCACAAAATCAGTATTTTTGGGGTATGTGAATACTGTTTACACCCAGACTTTCCCCTGAGCAAGGGTCAAGACAGGAAGGATTTAGCTTAGAAAACACGAAGAAGAAAGTGCTTAGGCTAAACCCTGTGTGTTTTTGGGAAATTCTATCTCATTATTCAAAAAAGACATGATTGGTTTTTTTTAAAGGGCCTCTTGAATAAGATTTGAAATGTAGATTTCATCTCCTATTATGATTTGGGCTGAATATTGACCCTGGCAAATGAGGATGGAGAATTATTTAGGTATTTAAATAAGATAATATATGTAGGAAAACTGAAACTTTAAAAAGCTAGGGATCAGTAAGAGGGATCAGTGTTGGTGCCCCCTGCTGCAATGCAGAGTTCAGGGGTCATGGTAACAAGGACTTCTCACACCAGCCCAAGGAGCACAGAGCAGCTGGCAAAGAGTGAGAGATGGAGCTCGAGTGGCAAGTGGAGACCTACAGCTCACTCGCATCTAGTAGGAGTCTAGAGCCTGAGAGGCGTGACTCAGTCAGATGCCTGGGGAGTATTTTAGGGAGACATCACAACAAAGGTGACAGCCAGATGAGGTAGGGAGTGGGGCGAGTGTGGGTAACGGAGTCAGAGACAAGTGGAAGTCAGGTCGTGCAGGAGCTGGTGTATCTTCTTGCAGTTGTCAGTTCCACTGTTGCTGACCCAGCAACATAGGGAAGAAAAGATCTCTTCTGGTTCCCAGTTTCGGCTTTGGGGAGAGCTAGCGCCATCGTGACTGAGAGGAAGCAGAGAGAAGACATGCAGGAAGGTGTCCGGGCAATACACAGCACCCACCAACATGCCCGGTGACCGACTTCTTCCCTACGTCCTACCTGCTGTGGTTCACCACCTCTTAAAAATGCAACCTTAGTATGAGTCCATCAAGGGAAGAACCCATTTACTAGCTTGAGCCCTCGTGACTTAACTTTGGCAAACCTTCAGAGTCAAGCCCAGAGCCGTACTTCACTAATGAATCCCTTAGGTGTTTCTTAATCCAATCAAAGTGACAACATTAAGCACTTGCCCAGGCATTGCTAAAATTACCAGCACTAGACTGTGTCCCCCCAAAGACCAGAAGAACCTATTGCCAGTCAAGACTAGGTAAGCATGTTGGAGGAAGAGCATGTTGGAGAAACGACTTCTGAATCTGTTTACTGCTTAAGACGCTGCTGAACCAGGACTGCTAATACAAATCACATGTGTTCCAGAGGACACTCTACCATTCCTAATTATTTTAGGGTAATGTATTTAGTTACACACTAAATTAACACTAATTGAAGTTGGAAGAGGTTCAGAAGGCAATTAAATATTACTTGGAATAGAGTGGTAGAGGCTATGTCGTTTTTCTCAGTACAGAAATTGTGTTGAATGATTGCACCAAGCTAAATTGACGTCGTCCACACCCACTCCTGAATTCCAGCAAATGATTCAATCTTCTTCCGTTTCTAAATCAAATGGAAAATGAGAGAAAAGATGCAAGCGTATTTCCTTGTTTAGATTTATCCTTTGGGGGATTTAGGCTAAAAGCTCTGAAGGTCTTACGATAAAGCCTATAAACTCTGGTCACATATTGTATATTTGTTTTGTAGCTTTGCTACTATTGTCCAGAAATAAGAGAAAAATATGCAGAAGCTTGTTCTAATAGAACATTGTACCATAACTTCTAAAAGGAGCTTTTGTGGGCTGGAGAAAGAAGTCATGGTTAAGATGAGACGATTGCTCTCCCACTGGATCTGGGTTCCTTCCCAGCATCCACTTGGTGTGACAAACAGCATCCATACTCCAATTCCAGGAGATCCAACTCCCTCTTTTGGCCTCCATGGTGGTGCACAGACCTACAAAGGCAAAACACCCGCACATGAACATACAATGAAAATTAGAGGTAATGAAAAGCTCCGTATGCTACACCTATTTTGGGTTCCATTTCTCTGACAAGAACACTCCTAACTGCTGAGCCATCCTTCATCCCTGTGTATGTTATATTTTATACCTTAATTTTTCATAAGTTAAACCAGATATGCACACACACAATATAGGTATTCAATTTATATATAGTGGATATCTACATTATTTGGCATCAAGTCAATCACTATGTTCCATAAATGCCTTTTTCCAGAAAACTAGGTTAACTCATAGCACATATAAAGATATACAAAATTATGTTTAGTTTGATATGTTATAGATGTGAATAAAATCAACTTTTAATTAATTTAGTGTAAATTAAAATAAGGTTGTGGCTTACAACACCACCCTGGTAATTACTTACTTGATATTTCCTCTGGGTTTGGCTGGAGTCAGAGGAATAATTAAGTGACTTCAGGTCTCTAGTGTGCAATAACAATTTGGAGACTTGGAGAAAGATTCGTTCCCTCTCATGAAGGAGATTTCCTATTGGGAAAAGAAATAAGAATTAAAACTCAGAGGAAACAATGTATCTAAAGGGAGGCTATATTAATTCAACAGGAGGAGAACTGAAAAAGGGACCAGATCCTCCGAGGACCAAGGAAGAGGAGGACCGTAGATATTTAAGAGATGCAGATCATTCTATAAAATTAAAGTAGTTCATCCATTAGTTACATGACACTTATTATGGTTTAGTAACAAAAGAGGGACTTCTGTTCTGAGTATGTATTGAGAAGAGTTGAGTATACAGTCTTAAGATAATGTGCTCAGTTTTTAAATAAAATTTGAACATAATCCCATGGAAGAGACCAAGTGTCCTGGGAGTGCAGATCTGAGATGATGTGCCGGAGAGTCTAGAAACACAGGAAGTAGCAGAGCAGAGGGAGACAAGATGGACCACTGCAGGTGAGGTGGTTAATTTCAATTGACGATTGGATTAGATTTATAAATATCTGGGTCATTAATGAGATACTGTTGTGGGATATTTGTACACTGGGAACAGGTATTACTGTGACTGGTGTAATAAAATGGTGAACGGCCAATAGCTAGGCAGGAGAGATAGACAGGACTTCCAGGCAGAGAGAGGAAAAGGAAAACTGAGGTGTGTGGGAGACACCAGGAGACATGAAGGGGAAGCAGGTAGTGCAAGATGAAAGAGAGGTAACGCCACCTGATAGAACATAGATGAATAGAAATGGATTAACTTAAGTTATAAGAACTAGTTAAGAACAAGCCTAAGCTAAGGCCAAGCTTTCATAACTAATAAGACTCCATGTCATTATTTTCGGGCTGGTGGTTTGGACAAAAATGTACAACCACCAGACACACCTTTGGGTGCGTTCACCAGGGCTTTACTAGAGAGGAACAACTGACACACTCTGAATCTGAGTGACATAATATTGAGACCCGGAGGTCTGAACTGAATGGAAATGGAAAGGGAACTGGCCATCTAGTACCAGCATTCTCCTGTCTCTGCTTGCTGATCCAGGAAGATGGAAACAAGCTTATCTTCTGATCACTATCAGGCCACCTGGCTCCATGTTTCCCTGACGTGATGGACTGTCCCCTCTCATACTGTAAGCCAAATAAACCCTTTCTCCCTTAAGTTTCTTTGTCACATAGTCACAACAAGGAGAAAAGTTAACTAAAGTATGCTAAGTCAAGAAGGAACCTGTTCTTAGGACCAGGAGACTTCTCATCAGGGAACTGTATGTGGTTTACTGTGGTCAGAAGGGAGAGGGGACGTGCCTCCAGGTGAGCAGAAGATGCTGTAGAATTTATGTTGTTCTATGGGAGAGGGAGAGTGGGGGGAAGGAGAGAGAAGAATCGTGTGTGTGTGTGTGTGTGTGTGTGTGTGTGTGTCTGTGTGTGTGTGTGTCTGTGTTTATGTGGGGAGGCCAGGGGAAAACCCTAGCCTTAGGCACTGCCCAGGTTTGGTTTGCTTGTTTTTAAACAGCGCTTGGAACTTGTCGGCAGAACTAGCCTGGTTGTCCAGCAAACCCCCACCCATTGTCTCTGCCTCTCTAGTGCAGAGAGTACAGCAAACATAACCAAGTCCAGCCCTTCTTTCGTTGGCTCTGGGGGTTTAAGAGTCCTCATGCTTGAAAGGCAGACATTTTTCCAACAGCAATCTGCTTGTCCCCACCAGTAGGAATTTTAAGAAAACAAGGGGCTCTCTACAATTTGTCTCAATGAAATCAAGTCTGACTTAACGTGGAGGCTGTACTTGGGGAGAGTGGTCCAGGAAGCAGCTTGGAAGGTGATACATAGTCCTCACAAACGTGTGAACATGGACCACTCAGCTGATTGCTCTTAAGGAAGGGCTTAAATTTTCAGTCTTGGGGACCCTGGACTCAGGATAAAAAGGAAGGCAGTGGGAGACTTCAAAAATTAGGCTGGCAATAGCAACCAAGACTATTATTCTGGATAATTAAAGACATGTTTGATGGAAGGAATAATACCAAAGTTCTGGGAAGGACACAGGAACATGGAAGAACAAGTAGTACCCAGGGTCTGGTGATGGTACAACTGTTACCACCTTGGACCTGCAGAAGGAAAGGAAGAACAGTTTCTAGAAATACAAAGTGGAGAAAATGCTTTCCGGAGAATAGCAATGACCTTGGCAATGGTCACGACCAACCTAATACAAGCCGGCAAGGGGAAAGCTGGAAAAGATATACCTTTTCCTCAGTGTCCTGTCACGGGCTCCTCATTGGCCAAAGCCGATGAGAATGCAGAGGACAAGAGGGAGATTTTGGATGATCCCTGCAGAACTGACTCCTAAGCAAAGGAGGACAGAAAATATGACAAGCGGACCTGGGATCAAAAGGTGTTGCCTAGCTGAGTGCATTGTCTCTGATCCTCAGCATGCTCTCTCCTCCATCAGGCATTTAAGGCATGTAGGCCCCTACACTGCAGCGCCTTGAAGTCTGCTCAGCTACTAAATTCTAATAGATTCCATGCAAACTTAAAATTGGCCACATTGATGGCATTTTAAAGAAGGTAGCAAAGACAAACTGGAGAAACAACTCCACAGAAGAATCCTAGACATTCCCACAGTGGGTATGGCCAGGGCTGGAAATCTCTCTCTCTCTCTCTCTCTCTCTCTCTCTCTCTCTCTCTCTCTGTGTGTGTGTGTGTGTGTGTGTGTTTCTCTCTGCCTCTCTCTGTCTGTCTCTCTCTCTGTCTCTCTCTGTCCCTCTCTCTCTCCATGAAAATAAACCCCTTCTTTGTCTATCCAGGGATAGAAGACCACAAAAGTAATGAAATAATCTCTGCTTCCAATTTATCCTTCAGTCCCTGCCAAAATAACAATTTTAAAGCAATGCTACTTCCTAGGAAGATCAGGAAAAATGAGCTCTGCTGTCATACTGTTGTGGGAGCTCCTTCTGCTCCTTCAGCCAATAGCCGCTGAGATACCAGCCCATTGGGGCGTGGTCTCTCTTTTTAAAAATGCGGCCACTTCCCTCCGCTCGCTCTCTGGCTTCCGGCTCCGCTTCTTACCACTAGGCTCCCTTCCTGATTGCGCAGAGGGCTGTTGTCTGGGACGGTGATCTGTAAGTTTTTTCCCCTTTAAATAAATAACCATTCTATTAATCATAATTCCAAACTGGTGTGGGATTGTTTGTGATTTACGCCATCATCTGGCGCCCAACGTGGGGCCCGAACCCACGACCCTGAGATTAAGAGTCTCATGCTCTACCAGCGGGCTGTGTCCCACCACCCGCCGGCCGCCGGCTAGCTTTACACCCGAAATAATTACACGGAAACTGTATTCATGGCCCATAGTTTCAGCCTCTTATTGGTTAATTCTCACATCTTCCTTTAACCCATATTTAGTAATCTGGGTAGCACCACGAGATGTGGCTTACCAGGAGAGATCTTAACCTGTGTCCATCTCGGAGAGGAGCAGCATGGAGACTCACTATCGCGACTGCCTGAAGCGTCTCTCCAACTCTACTTCCTTGTTCCCACAATTCTGTTCTGTCTACTCCACCTACCTAATTTTCTGTTCTTAAAGGGCCAAGGCAGTTTTCTTTATTAATAATGAAAGTAACACATAGACACTCCTCCATCATCATACTCTCAGTCATTTAACCTGTCTGGCCCTTGCAAAAACTGCCCAGATCAGATGATAGTGCACTACCAGGATATGTCAAAGGAAAAACTCTAGTGTCAGCCTCTGGTGTTAAGTGAACTGAAGAGAGAATCAATATCCATAAGAAAAGGTAACCAAAACCTGTTCTGCCTCATGGGCATTCTCTATGTCCATCTGATGAAGAAAAGAAAATCCAGTGTTGATTAATGGATGAGATTACTCAAGAGTTTGGTATGAGACAAAATTTGATTGTTATTATAATAACATGGAGGAAGAAGATAAGCTACACCGACATAAAGAAATGACCATGATAGGCACAGCTTTGGAGAAAGGAAATACTGGACTCAGGGTTAGTGCTAAACAGGTTGGGTTAGTTGACCTGAATCCAGATAGAGCTAAATGGAAGACCTAGAGACAAAAAGTCTGAGCAAGTATGGTAGGAGCTTAGAAGACAGGATTGCTAATGGAAATGTAGATGGTGAAGTCTTCTCATGAGATTTCAGATGAGAAGCAGGACTTCATTAAGTAACAGACTAGGGACCATTCTGTCACACTCCAGCAAAGTAGCTGTCTGTACTTTGTCCTTGTTCTGGGTATAAACATGAAAATCCATGTAGTTCAAGACAGTGTATCATTTAGGCTGACACAATTGTTGCCACGGGAGGAAAAGCTGAAGATATTGTCGGCTGTGGTGTGTGGGGTGTGAGCTGAGCGCAGTTGCAGGGAATATGTAGAGCCACCTCAGGTGAGAGGCCATGTGGGCTGCAAACAGCAAAGCCAGAGGGGCAGATATGCTCGGCTCATAGAGGCTCTTTTCACAACACTCCGCGCCCTAGGACCCCAGACATGGAGCTGCAGGATTTAATGCTCTCTCTGCTGAGTCCGTGTTGCTTTGATCCTTCCTTAACTATTCTTCCATTCGTCACTTTTGAGTGAAAATATTCATTCTGTACCATTTAAAATGCTTACTTTTATAGAGGCACATGCCAAAGATATTTCCTTGAATTTCAGAGGAGACTTTGAACTTTTGACTTTTGAATAATGTTGGAATTACTATGACTATGAGGACTCTTGAAACTGGACTGGGTGCATTTTTGCTATAAGGTGCCCGGGGTTAGGGTTTGGGTACTCACAGTACAGTGTTTTATTTTGGTGTCAAGTTGACAAGAGCTAGACATATGATGATTAATCTTCATAGTCAATTGGACTAGATTGAGGAATACCTTTAGGTGTGTCCATGAGAATATTTTTAGAGTATAACAGCAGAGATATGGTCTATCCTGAATGTGAACAGTACCATCCCATGGACTAGTAGTCCAAGCTAAAAGAAGAAAAAGATATTTAAAAATATAAAGACCACCTTTAGTTTTTAAGGAATACAATCTACGAGAGATGGGAAAGCTAGATTTGGCCCATGGATGAGGTTTGTTAGTCTCTGGTACAAATTAAGCCAAATTCAAGAAGGTTCATGGCACAATACATGACTAAGAAGGGATAGTGCTCAGACCCTGCTGCCTCCTCCTGGTCTTCCCCATTCTGCTCTATAGTAAATAATTGAAGAGAAAAAGATGGGGGATCAGTGAACACATGGAACTGCCAGGAATATGAAAAATTTAAGGCATGAATGGCTATTACAGCCTAATCTACCTGCAGTGGGCTCAACTCTGACTTGCACACGTGGCTATACATACTACATAACAGGGGGAATGATCAAAGAAATAGATCTATAGGTTAGTTCTTTTATCACTGTGTCTAAAACACCTGGCAGAAACAACTTAAGGGAGAAAAGATTTATTTTGATCATGGTTGAGAGGATTCTGTCCATCATAGCAGGGATGGTATGGCAGGGTAGAATGGGCATGTCATGACAGGCCAGGAAACCAAGAAAGGGGAATGCTGGGTCTCACTTTTAAATGGTCAGGAAAACACACACACACACACACACACACACACACACAGATGCATTCAGACTACACAGAGAGAGAGAGAGAGAGAGAGAGAAATGCATTGTTTCTGCATAGATTATCTGAAATTAAAATAAAGTTTATTGAAATACTGCCCTACTCTCTATGTATTTTACAGTCTCTTCTGTTCTACAGTCACAGACCTGAAGAGTTGCAACCGAAACCATATGGCCCATAATGCCTAAACTACTTACTAGCTGACTCTTGATGGATAAAAGTTTCTGACCCCTTATATATACTATTCTATTTTATAATGGAATGCACTGTGCACATCTAATTTTATGGTTCAGTGGATTGGAAAACACAAGTTTGGCAATTTGGATATCCCATGGTCAAGAATTCAATCTATCCCAAGAGCAGGCACCAGTCAGGGTCTCCCTTTCTAATGACTGGTGGTTGGCAGAGTATGATGCAGTCTTATTTCCAAACCCTAGTGCCCATGTTGTGCTCTTGCTGCTGAAGTCTGCCAAGTATTCTGGAGAGACTTTTTTTCTACTACTTTTTTTCTACTACTGATGAAGGGACCATTGGGGTGAAAGGGTCTATGTCAGAAGACTAAGGTAGCTTGGCTTACAGCTACTTTTAGGTCCAGGTACCACTAAATATTGTCACCTTATGAAGTTACCTATTTAATTAACTGTTACCTCCCATTTATGGCATATGTTGCCCCAGTACCTCAAAGAAGGCCATAGAGTACTGCGAGAAAGACAAGGGGCAGCAGCTTCTCTCCTTTGTCAGGAGGGATGTCCTGGTACTATAGACTTGAAATTCTCAGCTTCTTCCTCTTCACTGGAAGCACAGATTGCACTGTGTCCACAGTCTTCTCCAAGTCTGACTCCTTGAAGACTCAGTTTGGGATTCCCTGGAGGCTGAATTGGTGGCAAGTGACATAAAGTTACCCCTTATATACAAATACAATCTATTTTTTTCACTTGTGAAAATTTTAAAAGAATTTGAACCTTCATCATATGTATTTGCTTCAGTGCAGATGCCACACCCACAGCTGAAAGTAGGCTCAGTACCACTCTGTGTATTATACACAAATCTCCAAAGAATATGAATGTAAATATAAATGTAATCTATCCACCCACCTACCCATCCATCCATCCAACTCACAATGAATGTGATTTCAAAGTACTCAGGATCTATCAAATCTAAAATCTTGGGTAAATGAATTCAGTCTCTTGGTCTAGCCCTTCTGCGCAGTGTATGTTCCCCAGGCTTCTGCCTGTTGGAAAGCTCATGCGATCTGTCAGCATTTCCTCCCTAAAGACATGGGCTCCCTCTGTGCATGCTGTTGGACCTGACTCTCACTCTAAGCTTAGAAGGAGTGAAAGAGTGCAGAGCTTTGGCATTTGTTTGTGGATTTCAGTAAGAATTAAAGATCAACTTCTCAAACTCAGTTATAGTTTGAACACGCTTCTCCTCTGTTGGGGGTTCTGTTCTTACTCACCAATGACCTTATATCCATTGTAGCCAAGAATGGTTCACAGCCATATCTTCTAAGTAACAATAGGATAAAGAAGTTGTTTTAACTGTACCAGAGTGGATCTGGCTCCCCATACATACGCTTAATTGCGTTTTCAAACCTTCTAAACTCTGTTTTCCCTCATGAAGGCTTTGTAGAGCCAGGAGAAGCCAAGTGACTCACTACTGTTGCTATAGCAACTGCATACCTCAGCCAGTTCTTTCCTACCACCCTGTAACTTTCACATCCTCGGGTACCACCTGTAAAAATTTGAATGCCATAATGGCACCACATGAGATGGCTTACTCATATCCTGTATTTCTCTGAAAATGCATTTATTCCTACATTCTCAAAATTTGAGACACAGATTCCAGAATCTTATTTCAAAGGTATCTTTCCTTGTGACAATCATGGAATCAATCACAGAATCAAAGTCCAATCCAGAAACAATTGGCACACACACACACACAAAAAAAAATTCAGAATAATTCTAAGAGAATTTGATGGAGGAACTATTTTTAAAAGTGAGGATATGATGGGTAAATACAACAGGGATAATCACCACAGGGCCTATGTGACCTGTAATCCTGAGGAGAAAGGAGTGTGTATGGCCTGACACCCTCAAAGAGTCATGTAGACATGCAGTATACAATATTAGCTTGACAGCCCCAGAGGATGACGCCATGAGGAATATGGAGAGAAAAGTCCTTTATTCCCAAGGATGGATGTTCATTGGTCAACTCAAGTACAACTGGTAGGAAAAGAGCTCATTGGTATAGGAACAACATCTTCCAGTGAGTACATACGGGCTCCAGAGGCGAAGAGCAGCATAACAAAGATGAAAAATATGTTTGGAGAGACGAATGAAAGCCGTACTACATCACATAGACCAAACACAAGTCTATAGATTGAATGTGAGAATCCTAAGCATGTTATCAGGACAGAGTAACATGCTCCAGGGCTCTTAAGATCTCTGAGCAAAGAAGTAATCTTGTTGTCCAGTTACCCTAAAGTAAACACAAATATAGAATAGCTTTGTTTGCAGAGATGAATCTATTTCTTAGTGCCGCTTTTGTTAACGTAAAAGTTCAATAATGAAAACTTACAAGGTCAGGAATGGATCAAGCAATCATTCAGTAAATTTAAAACAAACAAACAAAAAGAATAAAAGGCAAAGAAAAATAACCATGATGAAAATAATAATTCAAAATAAAAAAGAGATACTCGGGTAGGGCCCAGATTAATGTGTTGCCCAAATCTCATCAGAGAAGTTTCTTCTTATGGTACAAGGAAAACTAACACAGAAACCAGCACTGGACAATGATCAGAGCACAAAAAGCTCTGGCGTGCTCAGTCCTAAATGCCATGTCTTTATCAAACCCCTTTCCTCAAGGCCCAGGGAACTATGTGGAAAAGGCAGGGGGAAAGACTGTAAGAGCCAGAAGTGATGTATGGCGTTAAGGAACAGTGTCTTCCGGGCACAACAGGGCTGACACACTCTTGAACTCACAGACACTGCGGCAACCTGCACAGGATGTGCACAAACTCAAGCCACACAAAATCCCAGCACTGAGGAGAGGCAGTGAATGCCTATTCCCACGCATAACCAAGAAACTATTAACAACTGATTCCTGCTGGAAATGAGAAAACCAGATCTGCTACACTCTTGGGCAGGCCCACAGCCAGGAGTATTTGGCCAACACAAAACGGAGTCCATGCATTTTTGTGTAGTTTCTTCTTATGGAGGATTTTGTCTTTTTGTTTTTTTCTTTTGTGTTGTTTTCTTGAGTTTTTATTTTGTTTTTTGGGTTTTTTTTGGTTTTTTTGGGTTTTTTTTTTTTTTTTAGAAAGAAAAGACTATAAAGTTGGATGGGTAAGGTAGTGAGGAAGGCCTGGGAGGAATTTGGGGAGAGGAAAGAATATGATTAAAATGTGTGAAAGATTTTAAAAATAATAAAAAGTATGGTAATTTTAAAAAGACTGTAGGACAGAGTGAACAAAGATGCTGGCTGTGCAAGCCTGGTGGCCTCTAGTTCTCTAGTTCTAGCCTCTAAACCCACATAAAGGAGGATGGAGACAAAAGACTCCATAAAGCCGTTCTCTGCCTTCCCCACATGCTCCATGGTGTATACATGCATTATACATTTTCATACACAATGAGTTTTCAAACTTTTAAGAAAATGTACAAGATTTAGAGAAAACAACATTTAAAAACTATCAATATCCTGAAGGGGAATAAAAGTCACAACCATTTAACAGCACATAGCTATTAAAGCACAAAAGTCGTGGCATTCAAAATAGTTTAGGGGCAATACTGTAAGATAATAATAAAGAAACGTTCAGGGGATAGGACAAAGGAAAATACAGGGCAAAAGAAAAAATAAGAAAATATTAAAGAATCTAATGTAAAGCATATTGGCTTCTGAAGAAAAAAATTAGAGGAGATTTAGAGAAAGGAGAAAAATTAACAAGGACTGAAAAGTCTCAACTCTCTAGAGCTTTGGAACTTCATTTTCAAGGTAATGATTAAAGGGATTGGGGAATCAGAACCAAAGAACATTTTCACAAATATCCCAAAATATTAGTTATGCTGAGCAGAGCTTTTCACCGTATAAAATAAAGCTTCTGAAGCCACAACGGGACTGAACTGCTCAGCCGCAGCATGGGAAGCTAGAGGACACTGGGGCTTCAAAAGCAGACATTTACAGACACTAAAGAATCCAATTCATTTCACGTACATCCTCTTTGAAGAATTGATGAGCAGAAGATATTTTGGAGGAGAGAGCAGACAAAGAAATAAACGAAGGCTCCGGATACAAGGGCATGACTCCCCGGGAAGCAGTAGAGGCCAGTCCCAGGGTGCGGCTACACAACAGAAGCAGATGTGACCAGTAGAATCGGAATTGGAGCCTGATGTTCTCAGTGAGGAAGAGATGCAGGATAAAGAAGTGGGACCAAGAAATAATCTCCTCACCTTGAATAACCATAAATTATACAGAGAGCTGTCTTGTAAATATGCTGGATAAGGGCTTCGCAGACGCCTCCCTTCCCTGTTGCCACTTGCTGCAACTCCATCATATTCTTTGACGTTGCGAGCCTTTGGGCCACCTCTCCTTCAAGAGGTTTGCAGACAAAACTCCAAAGAATTTTGTGCTCTGAGTGCTGGAGAGAAAGGATTTGGATATAAGGGTTCCTCTTTTCACAGAATATCCCAGGATTCATCTGACCGGGTGGCAACCCCACACGCCATATAGCACTGGCAACGGGTCCATCTACGGGAGAACTGTAAGGATGAGGACTCTACGCTTTGGGTCCAAGAACCACAAAAAACAACACGAAGATCATCATTGCTGACTGCAGTCAACACTAATTCTTCTGATTTCTCTGCTCTCCCTGAAGTTCTTCAGGGTCCATGTTTCCCTTATTCCCCTCCAAGACTAGCTTGATTGCAGAGTTAAGTTTATGATTATGAATAAAAACCGAGAAAAAAATATTCTGGATGAAGGAAGAAATAGTTATATATAAGAATAACTAATTCACATATATATATCATATATATATATGATATATATATATAAAGCTATGTGTAATAAAATGAGTCAATCATCATTTGTGAAAAAGCTAAAAGTCTGTTCATGGAAGGAAATATCATCATGATACCACATGTGACACCACTTTAAGCATTATTTGCGTGGTAAAACACAAATTATTTGCATGGTAAAAATTCAAGGCAGGGAGGGGAGCAGAGAAAAATGTAGAGCTCAATAAAAATCAATAAAAAAATACTCTTTGTAGATTTAAGAATGCATAGAAAGCCGGGTGGTGGTGGCACATGCCTTTAACCCCAGCACTCGGGATGTAGAGGCAGGCAGATCTCTGTGAGTTCAAGGCCAGCCTGGTCTACAAAGTGAGTAGCAGGAGCGCCAGAATGATTACACAGAGAAACACTGTCTTGAAGAACATATGGGAATGTAATGAGAGTGTAGGGCGGGAGTGAAGATGGTGTAAGATAAACACGCCCTGAACTAGCATCCTAGGGCGTCTACTGGCAGTATTTAAAATGACACACGCAAGAAACAACTGTACACGTCTATTACTATTTATCCCTCCTGAGACGGTCACCTCTCTGTTCAAACCAGCTAGCTTAGAGCTAGCTGGAGTGATTTCTTTCTATCTGGGGAGTAGCGGGCAGCATTTTCGACAGGTTCACAGAGCCCATGCTAGCCTTAAATTTGCAAGCCCTCTGCCTCCACTTCCTGAGCACTGGGACTACAGGCGTCTGTTGCCGTGCTACATTCCACACTTACACACTGTCCTAGTGCTGTCCAGGTACAAGGCAGTGCGATGAGATAGCAGAAGGAGGGTCATCGTGTCATGTGCACAGTTAACCACTCGTCCTCTCAGAGGAACAAAGAGAGCCCTGGTTAGTAGTAGTTGCCCATGTCCATGATGTAAATACCAGGCCTGATTTCACACCACTACCTGTGTCACTGCACAAGGAAGCAGGCGGAGCTGGACACAACAGACCCTCACGAGATGCCATGACTCGGTCCCGGCACTCTACTGTGCGGAGCACAGTTCACCCTTTCTCACCAGCCACTCTCTTCCAGAGCCAGTGGTAGCTCCAAAAGGGCCCCCATCTAGTCTCTGTATCTTCATTTCCAGATCCTACCTGACAGTAGAAACCTATGAAGAAACAATTATGCTGCTGTATTTCGCTACAAGATCTTCACTCATCCTAAAATATGTTTAAATAGATGCTCATGGAAGATGCTCCCACCCAAAGGGTAGCTTTCTCTCACAATGCCAGTAAAGGGACACTAGCCCGCTCAAATATCCAGCTCTGGCAGGTCTTGCTTTTCTCCCCAATTCCCTCTGCCTCACTAAAAATACATTAGATGGTATTCCTAACACTAGCCCCCAAGGTCTATTCCCTCATTTGGCCAATTCTTCCTCCTGAGGCTGACTGCCTAGATCCAGTTATCAAAGTATCAGAATCCAGCACTCAGAAACCCCCTTTGGCTCACCTAATCAACATGCCCAACCAAAATTAAACACCTCATCCTAACACGGGGTTTCTCCTTGTACCTTTATAAACTGCAATTTTCCTGTATATATTGCCATGTCTGTCTCCTCTCTATCCAGAGGCAGTTATTTGTCTTCCGGGACAAATGCCGGTGTCCTCTTTCCCTTGTTCTCTTCCCCTTCTCCCTCTTCCTCTATCTTCTGCCTTTGTCTCTTATCCCTGTCTTCTGTCTCTTTGGGACAAATAAACTTGTGCTGAGAACTTGGTTTGTGGGTCATGAGCCAATCAGTACTTTTCCTTTCACTAAGCATAAAAAAGAGACAAACAAAAGAAGATGTAGTTGTTACACATCCATTGCCCATAGAAAATGACTTGTGAAAAGAATTTCACCTTTATCCTAAAAAAATTCAAATACATATGAATATTAGAGAGAATAGTACGGAACCCCCATATATCCATGACTCAACTTCAAAACTTTTCACCTTGTGCTCAATCCTATTTCATTTAAACACATCTAAAATCTCAGACTAGCTTTGGATTATTTAAAATCAAGTCTTAGGGGCCAGAGGTATGGCTTAATGGTTGAGTTCTTGCTGAGGACCAAGGTTCAATTCCTAGCACCCACACAGTGGTTCATGCCAGTCACAGGCCGTAAAAGACCCCTCTTTTGGCTTCAGTGGACACCAGGCATGCATAAGTTGCAAATAACATAAATAACAAACAAATCATGCCGGGCAGTGGTGGCGCATGCCTTTAATCCCAGCACTCGGGAGGCAGAGGCAGGCGGATCTCTGAGTTCGAGGCCAGCCTGGTCTACAAGAGCTAGTTCCAGGACAGGCTCTAGAAACTACAGGGAAACCCTGTCTCGAAAAACAAAAAAAACAAACAAACAAAAAAAAAAAAAAAACAAAAAAAAAAAAAAAAAATCATCACATAATCAAGAAACATCAAACATCAATACATACAATTTTTTAAGGAATTAAAAATAAACCACAGACATTTCATATTATTTGTAAGGCCTTCATTCTGTACCTCCCAAAGCTAAGAATTCTCTTCGAACATGTCTGCATATTTGCATTTTTAAACTTAATTATAACTACTTACCATCAAAACTGACAGGCTAGTATTATAATTTCCCCAATTACCTTGCAATTTCAGTTAAAATTTTTTTTTAAATATTTTTATTATGTATACAATATTCTGTCTACATGTATGCCTGCAGCCCAGAAGAGGGCACCAGACCTTACTACAGATGGTTGTGAGCCACCATGTGGTTG
Organism: Arvicola amphibius; assembly: GCF_903992535.2. Lineage (NCBI taxonomy): Eukaryota > Metazoa > Chordata > Mammalia > Rodentia > Cricetidae > Arvicola > Arvicola amphibius. Next base: position 99,183,312 of record NC_052051.1, on the reverse strand, counting down.
CTGGGAATTGAACTCAGGACCTTTGGAAGAGCAGGCAATGCTCTTAACCGCTGAGCCAGCTCTCCAGCCCCTCAGTTAAAATTTTTGATTAAATCAAAATCACAACAATGTCCAAACATAGCTATTGTGTGATTTGCCTTAGAGTGTCTTTCAATCTTTAGATTTCTCTCTTGTACTCATTTTCTTCCTTGAATTTTTTTCTTAAAATCTCCCCTCCATTTCTTATAGAAGGAAGCTGGTCCCAGAGTCTAGAGCAACTTCATCAGCATGGTGTCCGTAAACACGCTCTTTTCCTGTAATTTGGTGGATGGTGGGTCAGATTCCCGGTCAATGATTTTTACATAGCCCTCTCTTATAGATGATGTGAAGTATCTCCATCATGAAACACGTGACTCTTTTTTGTTTTTGCTTTTGAGGCTCACAACATCTGTGATTATTACCTAGATCCATGAATTAAATAGGGCTTGTAAAACAGTGACAAAAAGTTCATATTCACTGACTAATAGGAATATGGTGGCTATGACTAAGGGATATTTTTATCCCGGTAATTAGTTATTCTAAGCCACGAGTATCATTTTGTTTTTAAATAGGCAGGATGTTTGAATTTCTCTCTTTACGTACCAACTTAAAGGTTAAATCCACTCTTTTGTACCTTCCAGTGGTGATTAATAAGTTTGTTCGTGAATCTATTTAATTAATTTCAATCCAAGATTAGCTCCTAAAATTGGCATCTTTATTAGTTTTGGATGACTTCTTTGCTTTCTGATAAGAATATTCTGGATGAATCGGCAATGGACACAGCTGGAAACCCTGCCCCCTGACTCCTTACTTTGGGGTCTCTGGGGGCCATGCTCAAGCAGGAGCCACTGCCCCAACCAGGCCTGAATCTGTAGGGCTGGCCTGAGCAAGGGAGAGAGAGCAGAGACATGCCATTCCTCATGGCTGGGGCAGGCAGTATTCAACCAGGCACCTAGTGTGACCCAAACAAGAGCCCAAGAGCCCTGGCACTAGGTGGTTGGGCACCATTGTGATGAGAAACTACAGGGCAGGGAAGTGAAAGAGCAGGAGAGGAGAAATGGTTTGTGGGCTGGGGAGAGAGGAATCTGGAAAGTTGAAGGTGGTGAGAAACAGGCTTACCTGAATGGCCATCTGGCCACCCGAGTCCCAGGAGATGTCCGGGCCTGGGCTATGACATGGTCCAGGTCTTGGTCTTGGGTCCTGAAGCAGCTGAAAGGGGCCTGTGTTAACGTCTGTGGCTCCTATCGTCACTGGAGACCCTGCAGAGGCCTGTGGTCTTGGCCACCACCTGGGACCATGTTGGTGTCCAAGGGTTATGGGGCCATGCCTGTCTGAATGGCCTGTGCTGCACATGGAACCATGGTGACATCCTGGCCTGGGTCTGTGGTCGTACCATAGCCAGGGTCTGTACTGATGTCAGTGATCCATGTTGCCACCAAAGGTCGCATAGATGCCTAGAGTCTGGTCTACAACCTGTGGCTACAAGGGTGTCCAAAGGTCATGCTGCCACCAGGGACATCCAGATCTGAGTGACCTGTGCTGTCACCTACGCTTATGATGTCATCTGGACCAGGACTGCTTCAGCAGGCGTCTGTGGTGATATCCATGACCTGTGTTAGCACAGGGGTCATTGGATCCACGTGTGCTGAGCTGGCTGGCCCTGCCGTTCACCGGCCCTGGGATGGCTGGTCCTACCTCTGGCTGGATGTTCAGCAGGTGAGCTGGCCCTACTGCTCAGGGGAGAGCTTGCCCCATCACTTGGGAAAGATGGCCCCAGCCTTCACCATAGGCATGCACCCTGCCTGGACAGCACACTAGAGTTGACCCTGTAGTCAGGGACACAGATAAGCCAACACTGAGAGCGGGAGAGCTGACCCCGCCCCTTCCCTCTGCTTGTATGCCCCCTACAGCCATCAGGAGAGAGGGCTCCCGCACCTTGCCTGAACAAAACTGTAGAGCTGGTCCTGGCAATATGAGGGAGGGGCACCCAGATCTGAAGGTCCAAGAGCAGAACTGGCCCTTCTCCTTGCTGTAGGCTGCATTGGGTGAGCTAGCAGAGGCAGTGACGGAGAACTCGTCAGAGTAGTGACCATGAAGGAAAGCTAGGGAACTGACCAACCCAGTTATGACCCAGGCCCAGAACTGAGGCTATGAGTTGGCCCACCCAACATCCACCACATCTATGAACCATTGGAGCCTGTGAAGGGGATAAACCTACAGATCCACAACACAAGACAACAACAGGATATCCAAGAGGAGCCACAGAGAGAGAGACCATTATCACTAATGTTGCAGAAACCAGAGGCCTCGAGTCATCCAATGACTCATGGCAACAAATACTTCCAAGTAAAGATGAACAGACTAAAGGGTAAACTGTGTGACTCAGCAGGCCACACTTCAGCTTCCACGGGATTCTTCTTCTCTTAACTCTTCTTTTCTTTTGGGGGAAGGGGTTCTTTTTTGTAGTTGTTATGTTGTTTGTTTTTGCTGTTGTTTTGTTTTGTTTCTTTGTTTTGTTTGGTTTTTGGTTTTTCTCTTAAATTTGCCTTTGTTTTGGGGGGGGTTACAAGGACAGATGCGAGGGGACAGGGAAATAAATGAGACTGGACTGCACGATGTGAAATCTACAAAGAATCAATAAAAGTAAAAGAAAACAGAAAAAAAGAATATTCTGGGCTAATTTTGCTGGATTTCTCGCCCCAAGTGTATAAACAGCCATTTTTTCAGGAGGTGTGCTTCCTTTTTAGGGTCAATAGTATTCTGAGGTAATGTGTAAGTCCTAAGGATCTTGTCAGTTCTGCAATCATAATAGTTTCTCTGTGGTTTCCTAGAATGGGATTAGAAAAAAAAAATGCATTGAGAAAGTTCAATTGATATTTCTCATCAAAACCAAGGCTGTGACATTTTCATTTAACCTCTTTTATCTTAATTCTATATATTTCCTTTCCCCATGCCACAAATCAAAATAATGCAAACAAAATATTTATTTGATTTATCCCATGATACACAGTATCAAATAAAATAAAAATAAGGACATCAGCATCTCATAGGAACAGTCAAGAAATACCTTGAGGGCTGCCAGAAATGGTTTTTGAAAAGCTAAATATCCCATGAGAGCAAGAAAAGGAAAAGAACAGGAAACAGAAGTGACAAGTTGGATGTGACATGATTTGTACCCAAAATGTGGTAAGCTCTAAGTTACAGATCATTCATTATATATGCTGTGGTCCAAGAGGCTGGCTGTGTGCTATTTCTAAGGGGAACAGCAATTTTTAATATTCAAGAGCAAGATTAATTTATTAAATGAGTACTTATTATGATTCTTATAGATATCATCAAGAATTCAGAAACAAAACATTTACTTCAAACATATTGACATTGGTTTGATATTTCTTATTGGTTTGATATTTCTTTTAGTATCACAATTTCATGCTCTAAAGTTAAGCTAGAAACAAGCTAGTATGGGGGTAGTAGGGTGGAGGTCAGCTGGCCGTAGTCTAAGGAGAGGAATCATTTGCTTCTTTAGAACAGAGCCATCAAGGACAACTATGGTCACAACATGGACGATCTTCAGGAGAAAAGTCAAAACTACTGCTCAAACAATTGATGGGCTTATCAGAAAACAAAACAATAAAAACAAGGCTTAGGGGCCAGGCAGTGGTAGTACATGCCTTTAATTCCAGCACTCAGGAGGCAGAGACAGGTGGATCTCTGTGAGTTCAAGGCCAGCCTGGTTTACAAGAACTAGTTCCAGGACAACCAGGGATGTTACATAGAGAAACCCTGTCTCAAAAACCAAAACAAACTAACAAACAACAAGGCTTAGACTCCAGAAGAGAATCTCATCTATACTGGGCATCCAAGAAAACCATTTAGAATTAACTCTTATTTTTATTCCAGAATTTGGAGGTGATGTGGGATTTCCCTCTGTATGCTGTGATTACCATTAATAAATAAAAAAACTGCTTTGGACCTGTAGCAGGGCAGAATTTAACTAAGCAGGGAAAACTAAACTGAATGCTGGGAGAAAGAAGGGTGGAGTCAGAGAAACTCGTGCAGCCCCACCAGAGACACACACCAGAACTTTAGCTGGTAAGCCACAGCAACGTGACAATACACAAATTAATTAAAAAAGATTTATTAATTAAATTAATATGTAAGAGTTAGCCAGTGTAAAAGGAACAGCAGGCTGAGTTCCTGCTGTCCTGCTCCCAGCCGCCTGACTAGCTTATGCCCCGAAATAACAACACACAAATTGTATTCTTTTAAACACTGCTTGGCCCATTAGCTCTAGCCTCTTACTGACTAACTCTCACATCTTGATTAACCCATTTCTATTAATCTGTGTAGCACCATGAGGTGGTGGCTTACCAGGAAAGATTCTAGCCTACATCAGTCTCGGATCGAAGAATCATGGCGCTTGACTCACTTCCCTTCTTCCCAGCATTCTATTCTGTCTACTCCACCCACCTATGTTCTGACCTATCAGGCCAAGTAGTTTCTTTTATTAATTAACCAATGAAAGCAACACATAGAAAGAAGACCCACCTACATCAAGCCAATAAGAAGTTAAAGCTAGTGGGCCAAGCAGTGATTTAATAAATACAGCTTCTGTGTGATTATTTCGGGTCTAAGTTAGCTGGGCAGCCAGGAACCAAGTAGCTCTTTCCTCCAACATGGAGGCACTTTTCTCTCCTCTTACAAACTTAGATCTCATAGCATATAACTCACTTTTTTTTCTTTCCTAACACTTAAATAATGCCTTCATTTTAGTCCTTTCAACCCTTTCTCTAAAGATCTGAAGTTTCAGAAGTGATCTATGAAGAAAAAAGTTCATGGCCATGTGACTTAAAGGTTACCCTGAAATCATTTGTCTTCACTAGTCTTCTTGAAAGGCCTGTATGATGCTCTTCCCTCTGCTTGCTAAAATTGGTCTGAGTCTGTATTAAGGGCTACATTACTGCTTGCTGACTTCTAGAGAAACGGCTAACTACCAAGAAAGAAGCACTTAGCTGCTTTTAGTCATGACCAATGGTCTGCTAATAAGAGCCTAAAAGGATCCAAAGCGGCCAGGGAAGAATGCAGAAAACCTCTAATAGATCACCATGGGACTTCTGCACATTCGGATTTCATTACAGGACCAGTTTAGTTTAGAGAATCGTGACTGGCAGGTAACGCCCGTGATGGATGGTGCAGTTATTATGGATGGGGCAGGCTGTGTGTATTTAAGTTAGTGTATGAAAAACTTACATCACATCCCACTCTAATGCACTTATAACTGCAACACAAGGATAGAAGAGAGGACATTCGAGTTCTCTCTAATCTGTATCTCAAGCATGACATCCATGGAGGGGATTCCTTCACCTATTTATCCCTGGGTGGGTATGAGAGTGGCCTGGAGAACAACGGGTGGTATTCACTAGAGATGTTTAACACATAGAAACAGTTATAATTATAATTTGCTTATTGTTCGTGAAAACATTGCTTTTCTAGGGTAACAGTAGCAACCATGACTTCCGCTTTAAAGGTTGACCATTGTCCTATGCAATGTACACAGAAGACATTTCATCTGTGTTTTATATCTGAAGGAACTGTGAGAAGCCAAGCAGCCGACCCAGAGCACAGTGAACAGTGAGAAGACATGTCTAAGTACAGACACATGGGACTGCAAAGCTACCCAGTAGGAAGAACATTCGCTATGGACTTTGAATTTGTCTTGTTAGTTCATAAACACTTAGAAGGTAGATCTGCACCCCAACAGCCACATCATGTTCCAAAGCTGGGCATGATGGTACACACCTAAAGTCCCAGTCCTTGGAAGTAAAGACAGAAGGACCATAGCTTTGATGGTCTAAATAGTGATATAATGTCTTCCTACCTGTTTGCCTCCCAGACCAGAAATAAAGAAGAAAGAATGGAAAAAATAAAAAATGGAGGGAAATGGTTCACTGGTCACTTAGTATAAATAGGCATAATTTCTGCTTTCTAAATATTTGGATCCTAGGAAAAACATGTTCCCAGAGTTAAGCATGTATATCATCTTGTATATTTTGAAGGAAACAGATTCTATAACTACACCAGTGACAATCAGGTAGACCCTATTTTCTGTATGATATGTTTCAGAAGTTGGCAACATAGTCAGAACATGTGTAGCCTTGCTTGCCAGCTTGGTTAGGGCCCAGGAATCAACTAGAGAAGTGTGGCCAACTGAGAGGAGAACACAGTTGGTCTGACCTTCCCACTTCCGCAAAGTTTGGCCCAGGAGAATTAGCTTAATTTCATTACGTTTCATGTTATTATGTACAAAACAGGACAAATAATACATCCTTCAGCGAATTATTATGATAAACCCAAAGAAGAATTTTAAATTTCCTTACAAAGCTTCTAAAGCATGGTAGTTGTTCCTTGAAAAATAGCATATTTTCCAAACATCCAGTTTAAGTAAGATTTATTAATAAGTAACCTTCCTTGAGCTGTCTTCAGAATAATTCCAAGATGTATTTAGTGAACAAAATGAGTTTAACTGTGTATGAAGGGAGAAGGGACGGGAGAATAGGAGGTAAATGCAACTTCAGTTATCGACTTTCTATGCTTCTGTATTGTTTGAGTTTTACATGTACTTAAATGTTATTTTTAAAAAACAACAGTAAAGAACAACAGCAAAAAGAGAAAGACTTGCTGAACCTTTGCAAGTGCAAAATAGATTTTAAAGCCGCTAAAGAATGATTTCCCACAGCATCAGCTACTCCTCCACTCTTCTCTATTCACAGGACAGAGCTGCACCAGGGAGATTTTCTGTGCTGTGAGCAGTGGCCGATGCGGAAAACCTCAGGTCACCATGGTGCAGAGAGGGAGTGTCATCGGAGTGCTCAGGAACATCTGTATCACTTCTCCCAGACCACAAGGCTCCCACAAGCATCACAGAAGATGGGGCAAGAAGACGGCAAGAGCCAGAAGTCAGGGAGGACCAGAGCAAAACAGTGACTTCTGCTGCCCTCATGAACTCACCTGCCTGCACAGGGCAAGCCAAGCAACCTCCCAAGGTCCAGTAGGGAGGGACTCACTAGCCCCCACTCCCAGACGAGAAGCTACTGACAGGTGATAGGTTCTGGAAAAGGGAAGTCTGTATTCCTAAGGGGCGTGGCCCCTGGTAGGTTGACCACATTCTGGTGGATGGCTCTATACCAAGGAGTACACAGAAAAACAAATTTGACTAAATAGCTTTTTAAAAAGAAAAAAGAGGATGTGAAGTTGGAAAAATGTGGGGAGATAGAGATGGACCTGAGAGGAGTTAGGGGGAGAAGAAGTTGGGGTGAATGTGATCAAAATACACTGCATGTAATTCTCAAGAACTGGTAAAAATATTAACAGCCCACCATAAGCTAGAAGGGGATAGATGTGCCAATAGGCACAAGCAACATGATGCAACAATTATAAAAAAGAGACTATCAACTTGAGAGTGAAGGGTGCTAGAATTCAAGGGTGCTTATCTAGGAGGGACTGAAGGAAGATAATAAAGGGAACAAAACATGTAACATGCTGCTGTGGGATTCCCCTCTGATGCTGTGAGTACCATTGGTTAATAAAGGAACTAGCTTGGCCTGATGAGCTAGGTGGGGGGGGGGGTATAAACTGAATGCTGGGAAAAAGAAGGCGGAGTCAGAGAGAAGCCATAGAGCTGCCGCCAGAGATAGACATGCTGGAGCCTTGCCTGTAGGCCACGAACCTCATGGTAAAATATGAAATAATGTAAATGGGTTAATTTAATATGTAAGAGCTTGTTAGAAAAATGTTATAGAAATGTTATAGTGATTGGCCAAGCAGTGATTTAATTAATACAGTTCCTGTGTGGTTATTTCGGGAGTCTGGGTGGAGGGGAAGTGAACAAGCGGCTGACTCCTACTACAAGATGCTTTTAAAAAGTGCTGCTCAATGGGATTGGCAAAGTGGAAACACTAAGAAAGAAAAGGCTTACTCCTTCCGGAAGCCAGGGCGTCAGAATCTGGCAAAAGTGGTAGAGTCACAACTTGTGCTTGGCTACAAGCACAGAACCTTTGTGAATCTGGAAAGTGTTCAGTGAAGGCAAGGTTGTGAGTAAAGATCTGGACAATTGTGGTACTTATTCTTGATTGTCAACAGGATAGGGCTGAGAATCACCATGGAAACAAACTTCTGGGGATGATCTAGATTATGCTAATTAGGTGGAAAGAATCACCCTACTTTTAGGTAGTATCATTCCAGGGCTAGGGGTCTGAACCAGATGAAAAGGAGCGAACAAGCTGAGCACCAGTGTGCATGGCTCCTGCTTTCTGTCTGCAGATGCAATGTGACCAGCCACCTCCTTGGGGTTCTGCTGCTGTGCCCTCCCCTCCATGGCAGACTACATCCCCCTGAAATGTTGCCGAACCAAACCCTTCTCCCCCTAATCAGTCTCTTGCCAGGCATTTCATTATTACAATGAGGAAAATAACTAATGTGGCATCCATCATTATCTATTCAAACATATAAGCACCTACTGTGCGCCAGGTACTGTTGTTACAACCCTCTAGGGCAGTGGTCCTCAGCCTTTCTATTGCTGCAACCCTTTAATACAGTTCCGCATGTGTTGTGACCCCCAACCATAAAATTATTTTCATTGCTACTTCATAACTGTAATTGTGCCGCCATTATGAATTATAATGAAAATATCTGTGTTTTCTGATGATCTCAGATGACACCAGTGAAAGGTCATCCGACACCTCCCAAAGGGGTCACGACCCACAGGTTGAGAACCACTGCTCCAGGGAGGCAACAAGGTGCACCCCTCAGATTTACCAGGGTGATACTTGTTTTTCAAATTATTAATAGTATAATTGGGTTCATTTATTAAAAAAAACCATTAAGACCACCCTCAGATCTGAAGTGAAGAAGAAGGAAACCCCAGCATCACTATCACCCTCCAGAAGTGTTCACATCATAAAGAAAAGGGTCACTTTGCAAATGCACTTTCCCTTCCATGAAAGTTAAGACTTCGGCCACTTTGAACCCACACTGTATAAGCACAAGCAAGTCACACTCACCTCCAAACACTTGACAGCTCAGCAATGGTGTCTATCCGCATAGATCATGGTAAAATGCCTTCCCAAGAGTCCTCATCCATGAAAACCTAAGGGGAGAAATAATGGAAAGCAAAGTAGAATTTATTAAATTGTTCTTTTATTGTACCTGCACAATCATTTCTGTCCTGATTTCCACAGGCACACAAGAAAACCAAATTAAGTCTTGGATTTATTGCCTGCTTTGGGCATCTTGACATCTACTGCGTAAACCTAAGTCTGTTTCCTTGCAACCGTTGTCAGAGGCATCTTGTATTTCTCACTGAGAAATTATATAACAAAGAGACAAAGGAGATTAAGGCAGCAGACAAATCGGGCGGCATCAGTAGACCCAGCACTCCCCAACCATGAGAGAGCTCTCCTGTTTCTCAGATCAGACTGCATTTCTTTCAGCTCTAGCAATATATTAAAAGACAGTGTTGTAATGACACAGAAATATAAAATGAGAAATAATGGAACAGATGCATTAGGCGAACACCAGCAAAAAGAATATAACTATATAAGACAAATAAGTAAAGAGACAGGTGACGTAAAAGGAACAGGTCATCAAGAAGATGTGACAATCATAAGCTTCTACATATAAACAGAAATAACAAGTCAGTTGTAAGAACAAGTGAAGGAGTCCAAATCATAGCCAGCAATTTTAAAATATCTACATGAGAAGCAAACATTTAAAAAAAAAAACCACCAAAACATGAGTAGGAAGAGAATGTTTCCATTGCAAATGTAATGATAATGGCAACGTATTACTCCCTAAGTGGAATAAATAAGAAATGCCTGTCAGGCAGTACATTTTCAAGTACCCACAACTCATTCACATAAATTGATCACAAACAGGTGACAAAGGAATTCAATAAATTTTAAAGAATTAATACATTTCCTGACCACAAAACACCAAAGTTGGAAATTAATAATTGGGGCAAAAAAATCCAGATACTCAGAAAACTTGAAGCATATCCCTAATAACTCATTAATTAAAGAAGTTCTCATGAAAGAAAATAGATAGTACTTTAGAACCAAATGATAACTAGTTTACATCAAAATATTGCTGTGTTATCAAAAGATACACAATGAAGCCATGCTGAGATCAAAACATGGAGATCTACTTATTAAAAGGGAGAGTCAGGTATAGTGGGACCCACTTGCAATCCCAGCTCTCCCATCACTCAGGAGACCATGGAAGGAGGATTGTGGTAAATTTGAGGCTACTCTGGCCTATAGTGAGGAGGAGTAAGAAGAGGGGGAGGAGAAGAGAGGGAGGAAGAGAAGGAATATGGAACATTTCAGGGATGGAGAAATGGCTCAGCTGTTGAGAGCACTAGCTGCTCTCCCATAGGACCCAAGTTTAATTCTCAGAACCCACATGGCAGTTCATAGCCTTCTATAACTCAAGTCTCAACACCAAATGCCCTCTGTGCCCTGTTATGGCCTCCATAGGCTGCAATAAAGCATGTGGTTCACACACACACACACACACGCATGCAGGCAAAACACCCATACATGGAGAATTCTTTAAGAAAGAGTTGATAAAACAAACACGGAAACTTTGCTGGATTAAATTTGCATATATATGCATAAAGAGCATTATTACAAATAATTGAAAGAAGATTGGCTACGAGTCTCAAAAACCAATAAGTGCTAGGCAGTGTTGGCTCACACCGTTAATTCCAGCACTTGGGAGGCAGAGGCAGGCCAATCTCTGTAAGTCTGAAGCCAAATTGGTCTACAGAGCTTGTTTCAGGACAGCCAGGGCCATTACATAGAGAAACCCTGTCTCGAAAAGCAAAGGAAACAAACAAACAAAACCCAATAATGAATACTCTTCAGTGCACAGAAAATCTTGTATTTCCAACACTTCCATTTCGGGAAAATAAAGTAACATTCATTGCCAACCTTCTCTTTCATCCCTCCCAGGCCTGGGTAGGGAAGCCCTGCTCTCTTCACTGACCCTGTTATCTACACCAGGCACAGCTCAGTCTGATCCCACAGGCTTTCCCCACGACTCCTCCCTTGTCTCTTCTGTTCCTTCATGGCCTTCTCCATCCTCTTTCCCACTGGATGTTTTCTGTCTTAGCTCTGACCCTGTCTTTCCCTGGCTGGCTCCCTTTAAAGGAAAATGTGATAGAGAAGGCATCCTCATCTTCTGGAGATGGATTCTTCCCCACAGATCATTACTGTTTCCTTTCGCAGTGTTTCATTTACACCCTGATCATATAAGTTTAGAAGATGCTACTACACCCACTGGGATGACTGTATTTTTCTGTGTTTCTTTAATCCAGACAAAGGCAAGGCAATGGCTGACTGGGGGCCTTCCCCCAAAACCAAAGCCACTAAATCTCACCTCTACATCAGAAAGATCCAAGAGTACCTACTTCAGATAAAAGTAAATGAAGTGTGCCAGTGTATATCTTGTCATCCAAAAGATTTAGCAAAAAAGAGAGCTGTATTAACTCTTTCTGGATCTTATTTTTAGTAATGTACAAAAGTTGCATGCTTTATTAATCTTTCCTTCTGATGTGCCATTTGGTTTTTGACATTACACAAACTGAGGGGCAGCACTTAATTTAATGAAATTCCAAATGTTCCAAGAGGGTTTCATATTTCCATTTTAAGACAAGCCTGAGTAGGTGTCCTTGTCATCTGCCTTGCAGTTGCTCACTTGATCTTACTGACTGACACTTTCAGGGGAGGTGTAGCAGGCTAACATTGATAGGCACTAGCTGACTTTCTTATTAGCACTTTTATGTAATCGTGCTAAATATAAGTAATGTCAGATAGTTGTATATTAAAATAAAACTTAAAAGTCAGTTTATCAACCTGAAAGAGTTTTGAAGTTAGTAATTCTTCTCACTGCAGAAATATAAAATATCATAGTATTGAATAAATTTGATAATTATTTATCTATTACATCAAGAATGGAATGCATTTATAAGTGAATTTCTGAGTTTAACTTGTCCATTAAGTTTCTTTTCTACTCTTAGAATAATTTACCTGGGGGCAGTTTCTTTGTATTAACTGGCTGGGAGGGACAGCTGGAGAAGATGGATGGGTAAGGACACCCGGATAATTTTCCTCTATTCTCTTAGCTGAATATCACTGTACTTAGAGAGCAACCATAAAATGAAAACAAGAAGCTACCGAAATTTCTGTTTTTCCATACAGCCAAGTGTGAATCACATAACTAAATGACATGGAAGAGACCCCAGGAAGATGCACGCTACCATGTCAATTGTCTGGGGGTCATGATAATTTATTCTGCAGAGGAGAAGTTGCTAATGATGTCTTTCCATGGTCTATGGAGTGATTTCTCACGCTATGGTAGAACTCCTCAACCTCAGGAAGGAATCTAAAAATTGTATGCTATTATAAATACATTTCTGGGTTTAACGTATTTGTGCATAAACTTCTCTTCTACCGTTAGCATAATCTGCTTAGGGTGTTCTCTTCAGTATTAACTTGGTAGGGAGCATTTGAAGCATCACTGAAAACAGGTCATTGCAAACACAAAGGTTATACCTATTTACATTTTGGACAACACTGTCAGAAATCCCAATGTCGTCATGCCCTTGACATCAAGACTACTCTTAAAGTTTTTTTTAAAGCTTTGCTTAGACCCAGTCCACCAAGTCACCAGCAGTTAGCAAGAGCTTGTCGCTGGGCGTTCGTCTTTCATCCTCGACATGCTTTTGGAGGTGACGTCACCCTGCGCCATTTAGATCTGGGGAAGCATTCACATGATCAAGTTTACTTAAATTTTGTGAACAAATTATGGTGTTCTGGGCTCTGTTTTAAGCTATAAAAAATCAGAATGAATTAATACACATTGGTACTACCTATGAGCAAAGTCCTTTTCTATGCATCATAAAATAAAATCCAAAATAATGTCTCTTTTCGAGTAATCCTGTAAAACATCCTCTAAATGATGTTGGTGTCACTTGAAATGATTACTGGAGTGACTATTAATAATAATCACTAACCTGAGAGATTCAAAGGGTACATAAAAATAGAGAAGACAATCAACTCCCACTCATTTTTATCTGACCTACACTTGCAAGGCATGTTTTAAGTGTGCACATACACACACATACACACACACACATACACACACACACACATGCATGCTCATCCAGAAAGAGAGAGGAGACAAAAAGAGGAGGATGAGAGATGAGAGGGGAGAAAGAGAGAGAGGAGAGAGAATAAATGTTTTTAAAAGCAGAGAAGACATGAATGTACCTTGTGTTGGATAGTCTCCCTGAATCCCTAGCATCTGTTAATCTTGTTAACAGAAGCATCAGTAACCCTGGACCATCTTTATCAGACTGTAAGCAGAAGGTGGAGACATGGGATTGATGGTCGGAAGAAACTAATGGCAACATGAAACTTTGCTACCTGCAATGCTAAGAGGAGCCCACCATTGTCTCTGGTCCAGGTGTATCTTGTCTTTTGACAACCTCCATACAAGTGTAGTAAGCTGCATTGTGAGCTAAGAAGTGGATAAATTCTCTGGTTTTTATAGTGCTTGACAGTACTGAGTAAGGAAGTTCAAAAGTACACAAAATACTATAAGGAGGACCTAAATTATTTTTGATCAAGAAATGGTTTCATATGTATAGACAGTTTAAGATGAACCCTGCAGAATTTTCAACTTAGAGGAGAGAATTTGTATGGAAGAAAAAAGCAGGAAGCTTGTCATGGTTTGATTCCTATTTCTCTCATGATTCTTCTCCACTCTCCTGTGTTTTTCCCTGTGACCCCTAAAGTAGTTCATTCCCTGTGTCTTTTTGAATTGCTAGAATTCTCTTTGCAATGTGTACTTTCTTGGGAATGTGTATCTATTCCAAAGACAGATGAACAGTCCCACCTGTGATGGAGAACATGGATTGTCAACTTGACAGGACCTAGAATGGTCAAGGAGACAAACATCTGGGCATGTCTTTGAGGGATGAGACTAGACTGACTAAGGCTGGAATAATCTCTGTAGTGAGAAGCGGCGGGCTGCCACCCGCCGCCGGCTAGCTTTACCCAAAATAATTACACGGAAACTGTATTCTTTTAAAACACTGCCTGGCCCATAGTTTCAGCCTCTTATTAGTTAATTCTCACATCTTCCTTTAACCCATATTTAGTAATCTGGGTAGCACCACGAGTTGTGGCTTACCAGGAGAGATCTTAACCTGCGTCCATCTCGGAGAGCAGCAGCATGGAGACTCACCACGCGACTCCCTGAAGCGTCTCCCCAACTCTCCTTCCTTGTTCCCACAATTCTGTTCTGTCTACTCCACCTACCTAACTCTCTGTTCTTAAAGGGCCAAGGCAGTTTTCTTTATTAATTAACCAATGAAAGAAACATAGACAGATAACTCTCCTCCATCATTTCCCCTTTTTCTGTTTAAACAAAAAAGAAAGGCTTCAACTTTAACATAGCAAAATTACATATAACAAAACAGTTATCAAGCAAGTATTACAGTTACAATATTTAAATCTATTTTATCTTTTATCATAACTAAGGAAATCTATAACTATCTATTTATTCTTCAACTCCATCAAAGACTCCAGAAGGATACAATGCTACCTAAGTAAACAAGAAATAAGTAACTTATAAAACTCTAGAAATGACAGAGACAACTCGCTGCCTAGACAGTCACCCAAAGTTCCTCTGTACCGTTGGGGCATCCATCTTCAGCCTTCAGGCCCATAGTGTCCAGCAGACTTTTTCATGAAGCAGGAAAGTCCAAAGACAGTTCAGTCACTTTCTGCTATGTCCTGCAGAACGTCTCGCAGACTCTTTCATGAATCAGGAACCCCAAAAGGCCATCTCACCTTTAGGCAAGTTCAGCAGTCCTCTTTCTGTGGGTTCCTTGTGTCCAATTTATGCAACAGTCCAGGCAAGAGCAGTTTCTTGCCCAAGTGGCTAACAAACTCCATAAGTAGCCTCTTCGATGCCCATCTTCCTCTTGAAGTAGATTGGTGCTGCCAGGAGCAGACGTGTCTCATTGTCATGAAAAACCCTAAGTTATTAAAACATTTAAAATGCCATATTCTGCAGTCTTTGAAAGATATGAAGAATGCCTATTTGAAATATATCTATGCACATCTAGAAAATCTAACATGACTACAAGCTTGACTATTATCGATGATTATCCATTAACAACCTATATTTCCTAATTATACATTACAGTTTTTAAAATGAACTACACAATCAAAATAGCTGAATCAAGATCAGAAATACATATACATATAACAAAATTGACCTTAAAATCTATACCAATGCAAATTCATATCTATATCATCTCCCCCTTTAAATGTAAAAGAACATTTATAAGCAATATTTGGGAAAATGGGCGCAGTTTTTTCTCTCCAAACTGCTTCCTGCTGAATGGGGGCGCTGTTATTTAGGTCTTTCATGGTGTAACCTGTCTGCTAGGTTCATCCCAGTCGGCAGTTGAGCGAAGTAATTTTTTGAGGGTGTTCACAGCAACCTTTCAGGAGGGCGTGGTCTATCATACCATATTGGGATAGAAGCAATCCACAGAGTCTCGTCCTCTGTGAAAACAAAAGAAGAAACTCTTTTCCAAAGCATCATGTTCTTAGATCCAAATCCTGAAGTCATACCATTAAAATGTCCATTTTGGTCTAGACTGGCAGCCCATATAATGAAATGTCTCTCTGTATTTAGCTCCTTTACAGTCAAAAAAATCAAAGAAAACACAACAAAATACATAATCCAGACTCTCTGTGAATTTTCCATTTTTATGCGGCTTATTTTCATTCTATCACTTTACTTTATTCTGTCTCTTTAAAGACTTTAGCCTTTTTTTTAGGCATTAACTTTATTTTTTATATTTTCTTCTTCTCTCTCTCTCAAGCCTACATACATTCATCCAACACTGTGACTCATTTAAAAGTCTTTTATGTCTGAATCTTTTCTATTGTGAATCTGTAATTTTTTACTATCCAGGAGCATTTCTTAAAAGGTTAACCACTTCTTAAAATAATACGGTACTGCCTGTTTATAGCCAAGTCTAAACCTTAACTGCGCTGTTATCATGGTAATTACGATAGATCCTGCCTGAGCTCAGTACAGTTCAGCATGGCGGAGCAGAGCCAAAGCTGCTACTGCCTCAGTACACAGCAGTCCACATTGGAGCTGCACTCAGCAGTTTAATTTTGATACTGAGCGTGCAGCACAGAAACTCTTTTAATCCAAGTTACAGCCAAATCAGATGCGCAGAGCACTGCGCAGACTGAAAACACCTCTCTCTCTATGGCGGCAGGAATCCGCAAACGCTGTCCCGCTCGCCTAAGCCTGATTCCGCCATCTGCCCAGGTGCAGGCAGGGAGCAGTGAGCCATTGGCATGGTCTCAGAGTACTTTCTTTCCGATACCAAGCGGGCAAGGTTTTTAAGTGGATTTAGTGACCACGTAAGGCCCCCGTTCGTTTGCCCTGCGGTCACTCCGCTGGACCCTTGGTTCTGTAAGTTCCCTTATCTCCCTTTGTATTAAACTTGAATAATTATAAAAGGACTATTTTTGGTTATTTCCAATCTTCGCCGCATCATCTGGCGCTCCAACGTGGTGCTAAATCCACTTAAAAACCTCGTGGGTCAAACCGCGACTCGCTTTGGCCCCGCGGCCCGGCCGGAGCCCGAGCTCCCCCCTCCCTCCCAGACGAAACCGCGCCTGAAACCAGGCCTGCTGCCCGGGAGCTGTTTGCCCCGTCTCACGGGCTGCTCCGCGCGCTGCGGGCGGGTGGATCCGGCTCAACTTTAGTTGGGCTGATTGAGCCGGAGAACGCATTTTTTTTTAATTATTATTATTCCCACGCCTCCATTCGGAGCAACGCAGTATCCTTTGCTGTACCGGGCCGGCTGCTTTGCTCGGTCCAGAAGCTGTTTGCCCGTCCTCGCTGGTCGCTCCGCTCTGCGCAGCGGGGACCAGAGTCCGCAGCTCCCTCCTGCGCTTGCCGTGCGTCCCAGTAGCCAGGTACAGACACCCGCCATTGAAAGCCGTCCGCGGGCGCCCGCGCGCGCGATCCGCCCCCTGGGCTTCCCTCGGCTCTGCGCCCCGCGCCGCGCCGCTCTCGCGCCCCGCTGCACTCCCCCTCCCCACACCTCAGGGCCAAGTCGCCCGCCAAATCGTTTGTGAAGTTCTTGCAGGGAACCGAAGCCCCGCCCCGCCACTTCGCCGCTGCTTCCACAGCTACGGTGCTCTGCGCGGAACGCCATCTTTGGTTTCCTACACACGTGAAACTCGGGGCCCTACGCCATCTAGTGGCAGACAACGGTAATTACAGGTAATTTTTCATTTGATTAAAAATCAACCGTTCGGATTGACAATGTCCGACAATATCACTATTAACGGATTCTACAACTTGTTCAACTACACGATGACTGAATTTTTGAGCGATACAGATGTGGTTTCCCTTGGCTGGATATTTACAGGGTTTGGTATCTTCTTTATTTTTGTTTGTTTCATTACAACGTGGTTGGGAAATAAAAAGGAGATAGAGTCCTTACAGGCAGGAGCTAAAAAACTAAACAAGGACATAAATGGTTTGGAAAACACTAATAAACAGCTTGAAAAGATGGTTGCAGCTCTCGAGGAAAGGGATAAGAGACTTTCCTCTGAGATGGCTTTGTTACTTGAGAAATTTGGAACTTTCGAGGAGAAGTTTGAATTTCATGAGGAAAGGAATAACAGATCTCTCTCGGAGATGACTTTATCGCTTGAGAGAAAAATGCAAGGTATGGAGTCAGGAACAACGGATCTGAATCATAAGTTACAATCTCTGTCGGTAGGAACTGAAACATTATCTGAGGAGATTCGAACCGTTAAATGTATTAACAAGACTTTATCAAAGAGCTATGAAAGATTGCTGGACAGAATTTCAATACAAGATGGCACCATTCATGCCATGAAAATTCTGTCCAAGGATGAGACGTTATCGGTATTGGACAAACTTCATACCCTTGAATCCTCTATGAAAGCCTTGGAACATAATACTGGGCAAGAGATTGAGGCATTGCAGAAGGCAATGGTAAATAGATTTGAAAAGATCGAGGAACTTATGGACTCTCATGAACAGGAGCGAATAGTACAAAAGAAAGTCCCAACCCCATCGAATAGAACTCTCCGGGATAGCTTCAATAGAACTCTACCTATTTTCCCAGTAATAACTACAGAAAAGGTGACTGGTTCTAAAAACCCTAAGATCACCAAGGAATATACATGGGAACCTATCCGTATGAATGATCTGAAAGAAATTAAACAAGCTGTTATGAATTTTGGGATGCATAGCTCCTTTGTTAAGGAGATGCTAAAGTCTTGGTCCCTTACAATTAACCCAACCCCTAGGGACTGGTTGGACCTAGTCTCAGCTGTGTTAGAGAACGGTCATCAGTTGAGCTGGAAGTGCATGTTTAGACAAGAGGCCAGGCTTTTAGAACAGCAGGAAAGATCAAAGGGAGTTGACATCACCCTAGATCAAATTATGGGTGAAGGACTTTATTCTGATCCTCTAGAACAAGCTAATTATGATGAACACACTCTATCCATATGTACTACCGCAGCCTTGAAGGCTTGGGACAGGGTTCAAGACCCAAGACAGAGAACGGAATCATATATCAGAGTTAAACAAGATCCGAGAGAACCATTTGTGGACTTTTTACATAGACTAACTAAAGCTGTACACATAGGGATATCTGACCCAGAGGCAAGGCAGGTAATAATTGAGTCCTTGGCTTATGAGAATGCCAATGTAGAGTGCAAAAGGGTATTGACGCCCCTAAAGATCAGATCAGCACCCCTGGAGGAATGGGTCTTACATACAATGAATATTGAATCGAATGAGCTTCACGCCCATCACGCCCATCACGCCCATCACGCCGATAAGTGGGTAGAAGATGCCATTGCCAACGGTACAAGAAGATATCAGAATACCAAATGTTTTAATTGTGGCAGAATAGGACATATGAAACGGAATTGCAGACAAAGGACTTACAGAAATAATAATAATAATAATGCCTTTGCCAGGAATAACAGGAATAGAAGGCCTCAGCCTTCAGGGTTATGTAGGAGATGTGGGAAAGGCAGACATTGGGACAGCGAATGCAAATCATCAAGAGATAGGCAAGGAAATCCGTTGCAGGCGGGAAACGCCATGGGGGGCCTCTCGCAGGCCCCCATGGCGAATGTGGTCCAGTCATTTCCCGTTACAACGGAGAACATGCCTTGTCAGGACAATTAGAAATCCCCATGTCTGCTGTTGGAAGCGAAAATAGCCCAAGAGATGAATTACGTGTATTTTGGCAAACTTCTATAAGTGATCAAAGACCAAAGTTAAGAGTGTGTGTAAATGGCATTTTCATTACTGGCCTGCTGGACACAGGAGCGGATGTTAGTATCATTACTCCAGAATCTTGGCATCCGTATTGGCCACTACAGGATGTAAATGTTCGACTTTTGGGAATTGGGACCCTATCTCGAGTAAGGCAAAGCACTAGATGGGTCGAATGCATCGGTCCTGAGGGACAGATAGGAAAATTAAGGCCATATGTAGCTAATATTGCAGTAAATTTATGGGGTCGTGACCTATTGCAGCAATGGAATACTCAAATTAACATTCCTGCTGCCTCTAGAGCATATATTTCTGAGGAAAACATCAAAAGGTATTACAGATGGCGAAAACCAGCCATTCGGGCTGTACAAGAACACAAACCAATGGATGCCCCTCCAGAACCACCAACGGCCCTACCTCTAAAATGGTTGACTGAGAAACCGATATGGACAAAACAATGGCCTTTATCTGAGGAAAAGTTGCAAGCTTTAGAACAGCTAGTACAAGAGCAATTGGATGCTCGACATATGGAAGAATCTACCAGCCCTTGGAATTCTCCTGTATTTGTGGTTAAGAAAAAATCTGGTAAATGGAGAATGGTGACGGATCTCAGAGCTATAAACAGGATTATTCAACCTATGGGCTCTCTGCAATCTGGACTTCCTTTGCCTTCTCTATTACCAAAAGGATGGCCTCTCATAGTTATTGATTTGAAGGACTGTTTCTTCACAATACCTTTACAAGAAAAGGATAGAGAAAAGTTTGCCTTCACTGTACCTACTTATAATAACTCTCAACCTACCAAGAGATACCAGTGGACCGTCCTCCCACAGGGCATGTTGAACTCTCCTACCCTGTGCCAATACTTTGTGAATCAACCATTACAAATAATACGCAAGATGTTTCCCAAATCCGTTGTTTATCATTATGTCGACGACATATTATTGTCTGACTCAGACATGGATACCTTAGAGAAACTGTTTGAAGTGGTAAAAACAGTTCTACCTAAATGGGGATTACAGATTGCTCCCGAGAAAATTCAGAGAGGAGATTCTGTTGATTATCTAGGTTATAGAATAGGTTTGCAAAAAATTAAGACACAAAAGGCACAAATTAGGAGAGATCAGCTGCATACTCTTAATGACTTTCAAAGGTTGTTGGGAGACATTTCCAGCCTTCGACCGGCTGTTGGGATAACACCTGACATGATAGTTCACTTAAACAAAACCTTAGATGGAGAAAGAGACCTAAACAGTCCCAGAGAATTAACAGCTGAAGCAGAAAAAGAACTGACAATGATTGAAGAAAGATTGCAAGAAGCACATGTGGATAGGGTGAATCCAGAACTCAGTAGTATTCTCGTTATATTGCCTTCAAAAATTTCTCCTACAGGAATTCTAATGCAAAGAGATGATATTATTTTAGAGTGGCTCTTTCTACCTCATAAGCCAAGTAAGAAATTAAAAACCTATGTGGAAAAGGTTTCTGAACTAATCATAAAAGGTAAATTGAGACTTCGCCAACTAGCAGGCATAGACCCAGCAGAAATCATAGTGCCTTTCACCGCTGATGAGATACGAAAATTGTGGGAAGATAATGAACCATGGCAAAGAGCTTGTGCTAATTTTTTAGGAGAAATTAATAACAACTATCCAAAAAGCAAAAGGCTTAACTTTATAAAGAGAACTTCTTGGATTCTTCCTCGAATTGTCCGTGATGCTCCGATAACTGGAGCCCGCACGTTTTATACTGATGCTAATAAATCAGGGAAGGCAGGCTACAAATCAGAAGACTTGAGTAAGGTGGAACAAAGTCCTTATGATTCTGTCCAAAAGGCAGAGTTATTTGCCATTCTTATGGTGCTAAGGGATTTTAAGGAACCTCTTAACATTGTTACTGACTCACAATATGCAGAAAGAGTTATTTTACATATTGAAACTGCCGAATTCATACCTGATGATACTGAGCTAACCTCATTGTTTATCCAGGTACAAGAAATGATCAGGAACAGACTTTGCCCTATGTATATAACACACATCCGATCCCATACGGGTCTGCCAGGTCCTTTAGCACGTGGCAATGCAGATATTGATCAGCTATTGATTGGTAGTGTGCTGCAGGCTTCCGAATTTCATGAAAAGCATCATGTCAATAGCAAAGGCTTGAAAAAAGAGTTTTCTATTACATGGCAACAAGCTAAGGAGATTGTAAAGAAATGCCCTACTTGCTCTTTCTATAACCAAGCACCACTGCCTGCAGGGACTAATCCAAAGGGCACCAAAAGGAATGAAATTTGGCAGATGGATGTGTTCCATTTTGCAGAATTTGGAAAATTAAAATATGTACATCATACCATTGACACTTATTCAGGATTCCAATGGGCAACTGCTTTAAGCTCAGAAAAGGCCGATTCAGTAATCACTCACTTATTAGAAGTCATGGCCATCATGGGTATACCTGCGCAAATAAAGACGGATAATGGTCCAGCTTATGTCTCTAGAAAAATGAAACGGTTTTTTGCCTATTACAATATTAAGCATGTTACAGGCATACCCTACAATCCTACAGGTCAAGCAGTCATTGAAAGATCAAATAGGACGATAAAGGAAATGTTAAACAAGCAAAAGGGGGTGGAGAATACCCCCAGAAATAGATTACATAATGCTTTACTAACTTTGAATTTTCTCAACGCTAATGAAAAGGGGACAACGGCTGCAGAGAGACATTGGATAATGGAAAAGTCTGTTGAATTAAATCAACCAGTTTATTTCAAGGATGTGCTAACCTCACAATGGAAGCCAGGGGATGTGCTGCGTTGGGGAAGGGGTTTTGCTCTTGTCTCCACAGGAGAAGAAAAATCGTGGATACCATCAAAATTAATAAAGGTTCGGTTTGAAGAGGAGAACCCCCTTGGAAAAGAAAAATAACAATTCATGCACAAGGATGGTGACCATACTGATGGTAAGAAACATATAGTACGGGGGCAGGGTTTTTTTCTTATCCCCACAGGAAGACACTCACCTTCAAAGGACCTGAGGGACCCTGCATACCTTGAATATTGATGAATTGGAGCCAATTGCAACCCAACAAGGATCAGCATTAACATTGGGTAAGCTCGGTGAGTATAGAAAACAATTTTTGTATGTGTGTCAATATGCATTTCTTCATAGATATTCAGAGCTGGTTTCTTGGAGTTGGACTCTGGCCCAGTCCCTCTCCAATTCCAACCTTGTTTATAAGAGATTTCTCAGAGTTTCTGTCTCAGGTTAGGAGTAATATTATGAGACAGAATATTAATAACAATAATGTTGATAATGGTACCAATATATTTGCCTTCTTTGCCTTCATTCATATCTATGGTTGTTTTTAATGCACCTTTCATTGAAGATATGCACGTATACGTCTGTATGTGTCCTTGTAGATAATGCTTATCTCTCTCACAACAAACGACAAAAATTTTTTTTCTTCAGTAATCTTTGCAGTTTCCAGGATGAAGACGGGGCCCCGCAACATCAACTCCAACTAGTTATTATGACGTCATGTTTTAGTAGCGCTAATTTTTGGCCTGTTTTTTGGTACCAATTGCACAGAACACTTTTGAATGGTGCACATTTTTGACAACGTTCTGGCCTCATTTTTCAAAAAAAAAAAAAAAAAAAAAAAAAAAAAAAAAAAAAAAAAAATTCAGAGGCTGGACACATTTTTCCTAGACGAAATGTTACCCTGGGTATTCTACCATCATTTGCTTTCACAGGAACCCCTGGGAAGAAAAGTCGCCCCTATGTCAGCTGGAAGCAATCTTGGATGACGACGCCCCCCCCCCTCCCAATAAAGTTTACCCTCAGATTTAGGGACACTAACTGGCGGCTGGTATAGGGTGGTCGGGTTGTGGAAGGCTTTATATGGACTCAGGGGTATAATTTATGTGTATATCTATATGTAAAAAAAAAAAAAAGGGGGGGGGGGGGGGAGGGATTAACTGGTGATCTGAAGGAATAATTGATTTTTGTGAGTTATTGTTTTTCTTTTTTTTAAAAAAAAAACTATATGAGTGTTGATTCTTGTATATTGATATATTGAACATTATATGAGAGTATGATACCACCTCTGTTTGAAACAATTGTTATATTGACATTGTTTACTATATTGCAATGTACATCTCTACCTCTGATATTATTTATGTAATGACATTGTTTACCATATTGCACTGTACATTTCTACCTCAGATATTATTTATGTAAGGACCCTGTTTACATTTGGAAATCATTGTCTTCATTTTTTGCACAGTCGTCTATTCTATTAGTCATACAGTTACATAAGTGTTGAGAATTATATGTTGGTCATATTTATATTTAGGACAATCAGGTTTTTTAGACACATAGAGGTTGTATTTAGTATAGATAGCATAATCTTCAACCTCTTTGAAGAACTGTAGAACATGGCCTTTAATCTAACCTACAGTTTTGTATTTTTGAGACACAATCACTCCTGGCAACAATGCTCTACTCCCGAGAGAACGTTGAGCACCAAAGACACTCCACTGGGAGTTTGTCTTCTACTTGGCAGAACTGGCCTTGGGGCAAAGAAAAGCCCATACCTCCATTACTGACTAAAGTACAAAATATCCATAAGTGGATAAAACAGAATTGTCTTATCTTGCCAAGACAGGATAGGATAGTTCTACTAAAGGTTCCTTGCCATTGTATAATGGTATGTCAGGTTTTTTCAGGCCTCAGCCAAAGTTGGTTGCCTCAACATTGCTATCAAGACTTCGTGTGGTTGCCCAGGTAGTCAATTGTCTCTGTCTTCTGTTGCACATTTTGGAAGTTTCTCATTTGTGCTTCCTGGTTGCTTTGGTAATTTTACTCTCCTTCTCAGATCTTTGATGGGGTTGAAGATTAGATAATGGTAGCTACCTTCTAGATTATTTAGACTTCTCAAAGTAGAGTGATTAGAAAAATTCTTCGTTATATACTTCTCGCCTGATATTGTTTACTTTTTGTAATTTTATATGATCAGTTCCCATTGTATATAGTTGTATTTGGTTTCTGAATCTGTCTTATTTAGACAAAAAAGGGGAGATGTTGGGGCAGCTGGCCCAATCCCTGCGTTCAGGGGCGTGGCTGCTCCAGCGGGGTAGCCATGCCCCTTAAATAGGATTGGGGAGCCGGAAGGCCCCCGTTCGTTTGCCCTGCGGTCACTCCGCTGGACCCTTGGTTCTGTAAGTTCCCTTATCTCCCTTTGTATTAAACTTGAATAATTATAAAAGGACTATTTTTGGTTATTTCCAATCTTCGCCGCATCAAATCTCCTCAACTGTGTCCTACGGACTGGGATCCTGGGTGTGACAATAGGGAAAAAAGTCACAAAGCACCAGCATTTCTGCTGTCTCTTTCCTCTCCGCAGAAGCAATGTGACCAGCTGCCCCACGCTGCTGCCACCATGCCTTGCCTGTCTTGATAGACTGCACCTTCAAACTGTGGGCCAAAATAAACGTTTCCTTCCTAAAGTTAATTTTGCCAGGTATTTTGTCATAACCATGAGAAAAAATAATTAATACAGACAGATGAGGGACAACCATCTCTTCCAGTGTTACCAAGCAGGTACTAAACACTGTCAACAAACTATTAAAATCATTATTAGTGCTGATGGTAAGTTATTAATGGAAGCAGTCCTTCTGATGTCTAGTTTCCTATAAATAAGCAAAGATGTTGGGTGATGGAAGATTTGATGCCATGATTGGCAGCTACTAGACTCTCCTGGTGGGAAGTCTCTCTGTATAGTGTTGCTTTTATTGTTTAATGAATAAAAATATGTTTTGACCAGTGGCTTAGCAGAGTAGAGCTAGGTGGGGAAACTGAACTAAGTGTTGAGAGAAAGAAGGCAGAGTCAGGAGATACCATGTAGCCCCACCGGGAACAGACATGCTGAAACCTTGCCGGTAAGCCACAGCCACATGATTACACAGACTAATAAAAATGGGTTAAATTAAAATATGAGTTAGTCAATAAAAAGCTAGAGCTAATGGGCCAAGCAGTGATTTTAATAATACAGTTTCGGTGTGGTTATTTCCATTCTGGGCAGCTGGGAACAAACAGGCGGCCTCTTACAACACTCTGCCTGACTGTTCTTGGTGCCTTGAGCAACAAGGGCTGCCATTCAGACAGGCAGATGACCCGCTCTTCTACCTGTACTGACCACTCTGAACACTCCCCAGACAGCTCAAAGAAGCCACTTACTCCTGGGAGCAGGTACTTACTTAGTTGGGACTGTTTCAAGCCATTTAGGTCTAACTGTTTTGACAACCATTTCTATCCAGCCAGAGGAGACACACTGCCCGAGAGCCCTGCAGAGGGACGACTGGGACTGGTGCAAAGGGAATAAGGGCATTATGGGAACCTTCATTTGCATGGAAGTTTGTTTGTCACAAAGCAAACATCCCTTCTCTGGAACCCTAAACAGGCTGTTGGTTCATCTGCTGAGTCCACTAGGAGACATGTTCCTGTGTTGCAATGTCAGGTTCATAACAGAGCAGGCCAGGCTGGTGACAGCAAGAAAGTGGCAGCAGAAGCAGAGATAGCTGAGCAAATGGCTGACTGGCAGAACTGTAGAAGCAGCAAAATACTGGCTTGGTAGCTGAATCAAAGGAGGATCCACGGAGAGCACTGGGCCTGCAGAACTGGGAATATAACAGGAACAATGCCACCTTGACTGTGGCAACAGCGGGGAACCTGAGGGCCCCAGGGTTTGTGAAAGCCTTGACAACCAAAGAGTTGGAGCTAGGGAGCTGTCTCAGACTGTGACAACAGAGGGGCAGAGTGACATTGAAGCAAAGGCCACAACATCAACAATGACAGCATCAGAAGCAGCAGCAATGGCCATAAAGATCAGGGGTCTTAGATACCACAGGCCTAGAAGCTGTAATATCAGCCACTACTAGGAACTGACCAGTCCCAGAGCCTATGCCAGCAAGTTGCAATGACAACTTCCACCACTGACTGAAAAGCGCTGACTCCTTCTGTCTATACAAGAGCTGGAATACTTGTAGAGCTAAGAAGTCTCATGATCCCAGTCTTGTGAGAGCTGTAAAACACTAGACGGTACCACCTACTGCTGCTCCCACCTGCTTGCTGCTGCTCACAGATGCTAAGGAATACAAAGACCAACACTCGGAGAGTTTTTTTCATCTATTCATAATTTCTAACTAGGTAGAGCAAAAAGATCCCAGATTGCCAATGGGTAACACTCCAGTGACGTTGGATATACACCTCTGTCCTGCATTTTTGCTCCCAATTCTAGACTGTTCTTGCCGACTGTCTGTCTGACGTAGTTCACAAACAACTCAAATTTAAAATGCCCACGTTCAACACATTCTCTCTCTTGCTCATCACATATTCATTGGGCTCCTTTTTCCTCCAAGCTGTTAATGGGATCGTCACTACCAGGACCCCAAACAAAAAAATTCATAAAGGATCCTCATTGCTAGTCAGGCATGTCAAGAGAACAAAGTCAATTTAATAGTACCAGGCTGAGATAAACATTGCTCAGTAGATAAGACTCCACCAGGTGATGAGACTGACAATAAAACCCCCTGTAGTTGATCTGTTCCTTCAAAGTCGCTTTGCTTCATCTCTAGCCTGACTTATCACAGATTGAGATAAAATTTCAATGCTAATTGGTTTTTTCAGTCTTTGTCTATGTCCTCCCTTTGTGCTAACTACATGCCTACCTACATTGAATGTCTTAAGGCTGGATTTGCCTTTTATACCTATAATGTCATGATCATTTTTGGAGAATTGCTTCACCCACAATGGGTGAATTAATCAGATTCTGAGGATGTCAGCTTTTTTAATAAGTTTTTTAGATCTGTTCCTTTACTTACACTTCTGGAACTATATTATCCTAGTTAATGTTCTGTGATCTGTCACCAGATTTTTCTCCTGCCTCCGTCTTCTCAGACTTGACCTCTTCAGATCTATTTTGTGTACTCTCTCCAAAATTCAGACCTGATCTTGATACTTACCTGCCATGCTATTCCAGTGGCCCTCCCTCACACAGTAGATTATCAATTACAGGTCTTCGGTGATAAAGCTAATGTCCCTTCCCAGGATGGGCATGTGTGATCTGAATCCTGTCGAATTCTTTCTCTCATCTCAGCTACTCCCTAGCTTGTATCTCATGATACAGGAAAACCAGACTAACTAGAGTGGGTCTCCTGCGCAATGGGCTGCCCTAGCCTCAGTGGTATTCCACATACTGGCCCCTTCCTAGTCCTCTTCCCATGCCTTGTCATGGTCTGGGGTCTTGGACTGTAGCAGGGCTCTCTAGAAGGCCATCTTCTCCAAAGAGGTTGGATTCGTTTCCTAATTCTGAGCAGGCAGGAGACTCTCTTTGCAATACCCCAATGCCACCCTTCTTATCCCCACCCTTGTCTCCATGGGTTTTAATTACAGTGTTTCTGGCTCTCCCACGAATGAACACATCTTTCTGTCCCCACTGGCTTGGAGGGTGCCTCACATATATGAATGCTATAAACACTTATTGAACAAGTGGGTAGATTGATAGGTGGATGGATGAAAACTGGGTAATGAGCTATGGGCATTTATGTGCAGTTTAATTAAAGTATACTTTAAAAGGTAGTCAAAGGATGGAAGGGCAGGCCACTGCCTGTTTCCCTTTTGGAAGGGCACAAGTTACTGGGATAACTATGTCAACAATAGAATACCTCTATCTGTAATTTCAACAATTTCCACACGTTCATTTTCTCTTATTAAACTCTGACAAATTAGAAATGTTAACAGTTGTCTGTCAATGGTGGCACACGCCTTTGATCCCAGCACCTGGGAGGCAGAGGCAGGCAGATCTGAGTTCAAGGCCAGCCTGGTCTACAGAGCAAGTTCCAGGATGCCCAGGACTAAACAACAGTCTTGTCTCAAAAACAAAAAATGTAACTGATAAATTGGAACATAGTCAATATTTTCAACTCAGTATATTTGCTCTTATTAAGTGATAAGCACAGTGCAGTTGTGGTATTAGAAATCAATGTAAAAAAGTGGGTTTTCTGTTACTATATCATAAATCTATTATTTTTAGAGAATTCATTCTCATCATATCAACTTTTAAAAAATGTGGCAAGTGACTTGAGTCCTTGGAAGAGGAACAACTGTGCTAAGTGTAAATGTGACTCTAAATTATTCGTTAATAAGATGAGAAAATATGTAGAAAGGGTAGGTGGAATTTTACATTTCCACTACAATTGAAGTAGTTTTTTTTCTTTTTTTTTTCTCATTTTTTTTTATTAAAGATTTCCATCTCCTCCCCTCCTCCTCCCCCTTCCCTCCCCTCCCTTCCACCCATACCCCCACTCCGCCCCTCTCCAAGACAAAGAGCCATCAGGGTTCTCTTCACTATGTTAAGTCCAAGGTCCTCCCAGCTCCCCCTAAGTCCAGGAAGGTGAGCAACCAAACTGACAAGGCTCACAGTGAGCCCGTCCATGCTGTAGCGTTCACGTTCATTGCCGTTGTCCTTGGTTTCTCAGTCCTCCTCCACCGTCAGCCACCTTCAGAGAGTCCGGTTTGGTCCCCTGTTCCATCAGTCCCATTCCAACTGGACTATCTTGGCATCTGAGGTAGTGCTAGATAAATGTATCTTAAAATAGAATGGGAGTTTGAAGGAGGCAAGGGAAGATGGGGTCTTTTGTGAGTGTCAGACCCTTCAACAGGACCCAAGGAGGGTTTGCATAATCCTGTTAATGGCACATCTTCCAGTACATTAGCAAAACAGTTAGAGCAAAGTGAAACTCAATGACCTCCGCCCCCATGACTCCCCGGTGCCCATTTAAATGCCAGCGGACTGTGAGCACCGATCAACTCAAGCTAGATACCTCCTCATAGGTTTTATCTTCCCATAAGATTTAATGGTAAGGATACGGGGAAATTAAAGACATACATCTTACTGATAAAGTCAACAAGGGAAAAATGTCAAACTTCTGAACTGTTTTGTGGAGGAAATACACACATAGACTTGGGCAGAGGTGTGGTAAACAAGAGTCCTCACAGCTCTACATGGTAAATACTCTCTACTCTTCCCCAACATCTGATGGTTCCTACTATGCCCTCGTATCTTATATTTTTAATCATATTTTTCTACTTATATGTGTTCTTTTCAAAAGCAGGAAGAGGGCTGGTGAAATGGTTTGGCTGTTAAGGGTTAGGCTCATGGCCAAAAATATAAAATGTGGGAAGAACTTATCCCGACTTGTGGCTCTCATTAATTATTCTCTTTATTTAAAGACACAGTATCTTTTTTATCATATTGATTTATTTGCGCTCTCTCTCTCTCTCTCTCTCTCTCTCTCTCTCTCTCTCTTCTCTCCTCCCTTCCGTGTGTGTGTGTGTGTGTGTGTGTGTGTGTGTGTGTCTGTATCACAGAACATGTATGGAACTCAGATGACAACTTACCGTTCTCTCTTTCTACCATATGAATCTCTAGTGATCTGAATAATAAATGTCCCCTATAGTCTTAGGCATTTGAACACTTGGTCCCCAGTTGGTGGTGTTGTTTGGGTAGATTTAGGAGATGAGGCTTTGCTGTGGTAAATACATCACTGGAGGCAAGATTTGAGATTTTAAAGATCCCAGCCATTTCTAGTTCACTCTCTGCTTTGGGTTTGCTGTTCAAGATGTGAGGTCTCACTTGCTGCTCCAGCAGCATGGCTGCCCCATGGCTGCCTCCACCCCACCTTCACAGACTCTAACCCTCTGGAACCATAAGCCCAAATAAACCCTCCTTCTATAAGCTGCCTTGGTCATGGTGGGGTTTTGTTTTTATTGTTGTTGTTTGCTTGTTAACTTTTATTGATTCTTGGTGGATTTCACATCCGGATTCCATTTATCTCCCTATCCCCTTGCATCTGATCATGCAACCTGCCCCCCCCCCCACACACAAAATAAAATTAAAAAAAAATCAAATACCAAACCAACCAAACAACAATGACAACAAATAAACAAACAAATAAATAAATAAATGAAAGAGAAGACTCTCATCTTGTCAGCTGCAGTGTAACCCGCTGAACCACATGGTTTACATGTAGACCGTTCATGTTTACTTCTTTTTTTAATATTTTATTTTATTTATTATGTATAAAATATTCTGTCTGCGTGTGTGCCTGCAAGCCAGAAGAGGGCACAAGACCTCATTACAGATGGTTGTGAGCCACCATGTGGTTGCTGGGAATTGAACTCAGGACCTTTGGAAGAGCAGGCAATGCTCTTAACCACTGAGCCATCTCTCCAGCCCCCTCATGTTTACTTCTTAAGTGTTGATTGTCATGAGTCTCTGATCTGGCCTGAAGCCTCTGGCTTCAGCTACACTATTCAGAATGGTCTCTCCCTGGGACTCCTCTTGGCTGTCCTGTTGTCCTGTGTCTTGGAAATCCTACAGTCTTGTTTCTGTAGCTTCATTCCCTTCACATGGTCCAACAATTCATGGATGAGGTAGATGTTGGGGTGGGACAATTCATAGCCTTGGTTCTGGCCTGGGTGGTAACTATATAGGTCAGTCAGGCAGATTTCCTCCATGTCCACTACCTGGGTGAGCTGTTCTGCACTGGCTTGGTCTGTGCACCCAATGCAGCCTGCAGCAAGGGGTAGTGCCAGGTCTTCTGCTCTCAGGTCCTCAGATCCAGGTCACCCACACTCACACCATCAGGGTCAGCTATATTGTTTTGCCCAGGCAAGGTGCAGAGCCCTCTTTCCTGACTGCTGTAGGGGCAGGGTCAGTTTTCTTGCTCTCACATTCTCAGGGATGGCTCACCAGTGCCCCCTACAATAGTGTCAGCTCTAGCATCTGTCTAGGTGGGGTGCAGGTCCTGCTCTCCGGTGCACTGCAGCTAGTGAGGGGCAAGGCTAGTTCTCTCTTTCTTGTGACCCTGAGCCAACTCTCTAGCCTGCCACAGGTAGCAAAAATGGAGGGTGGGAGGCAAACTCTGCTGCTCTCATGCCTTCTGGGCTGACGCACCTGCATCCCCTACAATAGGATCAGCTCTAGTGTGCTGTCCAGATGCGGTGTAGAGCCGGCTCTCTTATATGCTGCAGCCGGTGAGGGGCAGGGCTAGTTCTCCAACTCAGTCATGGTGTAGTTTGTTTTCTATTAGGGATCAAAAAGTAACTAACACAGGGTCTCAGGGACTGAACTCCAGTTGTCAAGTTCCTTCATCCACCAAGCCATCCATGTTGTCCATTCCCATTAAGTATTCCTTTTTTTTTTTTTTTAGAGCCTGTCCTGGAACTAGCTCTTGTAGACCAGGCTGGCCTCGAACTCACAAAGATCCGCCTGCCTCTGCCTCCCGAGTGCTGGGATTAAAGGCGTGCGCCACCGCCGCCCGGCTTCCCATTAAGTATTATTGCCCTTTATAGACCCACACCTCAGTAAGTACACTCAGTTTATACTGCTGGTTACTAGATGTTCACAGTAGCAGGAGGAGAGTTTGAGGACAGGAACACAGGGCTACCGACTTGAGCACTGAGTACACACTCACTGTGTCACTGAGTGTGAGCTCACTGTATCATTGGGCACTGAGTGTGCACTCACCATGTCACTGAGTGTGAGCTCACTGTATCATTGGGTACCGAGTGTGCACTCACTGTGTCACTGAGTATGAGCTGACTGTATCATTGGGTACTGAGTGTGCACTCACTGTGTTGCTGAGTGTGAGCTCACTGTATGATTGGGCACCGAGTGTGCACTCAGCGTGTCACTGAGTGTGAGCTCACTGTATGTCTGGTGTTCGTGAGTGTTCGCAGGTATATCTGACAGAGGAGTCCAGCACCACCCAGCCTTCTTGCATTGCTCACTAGAGACAGAGTAGAGACTGTGTAACTTAGGAATGCTGGTGGGATGGGCCTTCTGGGGAGGCTGTTTCAGCAGACCTAAAAAGCGCATTCTCTTTCTAGGGAGAGATGCACTGGGAGTCATCTAAACTGCCTCTGACACAAAAACACCTCTGAGACTTCGAGTCAGCAGAGCCACAGACTCACACAGTCTAAAAAGATTTTTTGGCACTAATAATTTAATAATAGAATCGTTTTATTTTGGTACTAATTAGAACAAAATAGAATGTCTTGTACCTTTACTTTGTGACATTAAATAGATAAATTCATTGAGGAAAAAAATCTAAATTATTTCACCAACTACTGTAGTCGGATTTTTTGTGTGATCACCAGCCCACAAATAATGACAGGGAGACTTATTGATTATAAAAGCTCAGCCTTAGTCTAGGCTTATTCTGAACTAGTTCTTATACTTTAAATTAACCCGTATTTTTAACCTATATTTTTTTCACAAGGCTAGCTACTTCATCTCTGTACTGCCCATTGTTTGCTATGCGTCTGACTGGCAATTTTTTCTTACCAGAGTTGTCTGTCTGCCTGTACTCTCCAATCTAGCAATTGGTCATTCAACTTTTTATTACACCAATCACAACAACATTACACAGCGTACAAATATCTTGCAACAAACTACAGACTCTTTTAAGTGTAAAAAATCTTAGCTTATGTATTTAACTAGAGATACAATAGTTAAATTTTGTTTGACCATTATTCTGAGTATATTTTAAAAACAGTTTATTAACCTAGAGAGTTTGTCTTGTCATGCACAAGACCCTTAGTTTGCTTCCTAGCACTGAAAACATCAAAACAACCACAGATCCCTCAAAAAAAAATCATCACCATGCAAAACAAATAATTAATAATTCAATAATTTAGTTTCACATTAGAGAGCATTTATTGAAGCTTTAGGGCTGTATAGATTACCTCTGCCCACTTAACTATGCCACTGAGAAGTCTTGCATAATTACCCAAACTATACAGATTCTCCAACTGGGATCTCACCCTTGCTTCAAGAAAAAAATAGCTCCTGCAAAGAGCCAACTTCTTCACAAACTAGACCTTATAACCTATGAAGCTAACACCCCCCCCCCACACACACACACAGGATGGCTTTGGTAAACTCAACAATTTGTTTCTCAATTTATTCTTGTCATCTGTCATTTTATTTCTGACTTCTTGAAGTTTCTATAACTTTCACCATAATGTTATCTGTTTTGAAGGGCTGAAGATAGTAAAAAAAAAAAAAAAAAAAAAAAAAAAGAACAAGAGAATCTTACCTAAAATCATGCTTCTAAAGACAGAGAAATGACTTAGTGAGTTAAGGTATTTGCCACCGAGCCTAACAATTGAATTCTATCCCCAGGATTCACGTGGTGGGAAGAGAGAATCAACTCCTGCAATTTTCCTCTGGCTTTCACATACATGCACAACAGCTGTGATGTTTCTCTTCATCGTCCTCCAACGGCATTGTAACATCTGTGTTATTCAATGATCTATTTAGGAAGGCCATAGCCTGTATCAAAAGTTAAGAAGAGAAAATTACAAAAGTAAATTTCTTGGCGTCCATTTGGGAGATATATATTAACTTTAGACATACTCAGATATCATCCATCTGTAGTGCCTACTATGTGCTAAGTGTTAGGAAAGCCAACAAAAGACATCCTTTAGAGAGACAGTCATAGCAAGGGATACCACAAATAAGTTAACAATGAACATGCTAACCATGCCAATAATTATAACAACTCTAGTCAGTAAACATAATCTTTACTTTGTTATGAGTGGAGATATCAAGCAGTGGCTCCGATTTCCAGATGAATAGCAGTGAACATTGTCCATATGACTGTGGATCCTAAAAATCTTGATGGTATCTAGACCTGATGGATTGTTTATGATAAAGAGATGCACTGACCTCTGAAATAACACAGAATATGCTGACCTAGGCTATCGATTGGTCATTTCAACAAACATCACTTTCCCTGTACCAAGTATGGTAATAGGAGTTGGAGAAACAGAGAAGAATCTCATACACCCATGCCCACAGCTACTTGGTTTCTAACAGCGAAAGTCAACATGAAAACAGACAGCAATTAACACAGTAGAAGAGGGTATTGCTGGGTGCAATGGCATCACAGACAGGGGGTTTTCCTTTGAAAAGGAGAACATTTCACTGGATACAAGAAGCTGGAGCTAGAAGAGGTATTCCTCAGGAAGAGAGAAGGAGAAAGATTAGAAGACAGGACTGAGAGGATCCCTACAAAGGCGTGCACAGCAAGATGGCCACTGCATCATACGATGTCAGAAGGCAGCCAATAGAAATGAGGCTGTGGGAGGCAGATCAACCACGTAAGAGAATATATGGTTGCACGAAGGGCTTTCTACGCTATTCCTTAGACAACAGGGACACAGACAATGAACAAGTATTTAGCCAGGGAGTGACTTTTAGGTTATCTCTGGCAGTAGCACAGAATTTAACAGAAAGGAAAAGAAGCCTGACGTTCCAGAGAATCATTAGGGCCATGAACTTTGTCATTACGCTTGACCGCTAGATTATTGTGTGCTCCAGGACACTGTGATGTGGGAAGAGCAACATGTAATGTTTTTATCTTGCCGAGCTGATAATGTGGAGAATGAACAAGCTATGTATTTGTGAACAGTGGGCACATAGTTAGGAGGCTAGATTAGTCAGAGTCTGCAGGTATTTCCTGTCCAGTTCACCCTTGGGCTCAAGGCCAGTTCTGCCGGGCTTGCTGTGGCTCATCCATTCCACAGACTCTAAAATTAGGGAGGGAAATCCTATATCACGTCTCCCTTTTGAGGGCTATTCCTCTACTGTGTGCTGGTTTTCCTAAATCTAAGCCTGCCTTTCAATCTGAATCTGTCTCTTCATCTGTCCTCCGAAACAGGCCCCTCCAATAGTACTTTTAATAACACAGACTGAACATTCCTAATTCAAAATTCTAAGTCAGGAAGGTTCCAAAAGTTACGAGTTTTGAGAACTGACAGGATAAGTGAACAATTTCATAGCTGGCCTTAAATGTCAGTCACAGGCACACAGAAAACATATAAAATTACCATCATGGAACTCAAGGGTAGCACACATGCTAAGCACATGTGAAGCCCTGAATTTAAGCCCTAGCACCTACAATAAAATAAAAGAATCCACCATGGTGTTTAGGTATATATGAAATATAAATGATATACATAAAATATATAAAATAGTATATACTCAAGGTATGTATGAAAATAAATGGATTTCATGTTTAAACTAGGATCATCCTCAAGCCATCTTGCGGATCTGAATTTAGGTATATGCAAATATCCTAAAAGAAAAGCAAATGTAAATGGAAACTGCTTGTTCATTTCCTGACTGCTCAAACCTGAATTATTACACAGAAACAACACTGTTTGGCCAATGGCTTAGACATCTTTCTAGCTTATATCTTAAATTAACCTGTTTCTATTAATCTATATATCACCATGAGGCTGTGTCCTACTGGTAAGGTTCTGGTGTCTTTCTCTTTCAGCAGCTGTATGCTGTTTGTCCAACTCCACCTTCTTTCTCCCTGCATTCAGTTTAGTTTTCCCACCTAGTTCTATTCTGTCCTGTCATAGGCCAAAGAAGTTCTTTATTAACCAATGGTAATAAAACATATTCACAGCATACAGAGGGGAATCCCACATCAAGCAAATCTGAAATACTTCTTGTCTTAAGCATTTCAGATAAGGAATACTCAACCTGTACTAGCAAAGTGCTCTCCATGTATCAGACATCAGGCTAATTTCTCAGTATGTATTAAATGATTAGGTTCTCACACAAGCCCTCTGAGATGAATACTATTAATAACTTACAGTTTTCAGAAGAACAAGCCACAGCTTCCCAAGATCCTATACTGGAGCAACAAGGCAGACTGAACTCAAGGATTGCATACATAAAATATTTAAATATTTAAACTTGCATATGTATGTGTATGGAGGTCAGAAGACAACTGGTGGGAGTCAGTTCTTTCCTTCTATCGTGTGAACTCTGGAGATGGAACTCACATTATCAAGCTTGGAAGCAAATGTCTTTATCCACTGCATCACCTCACTGGCCTTGGAGTTGATAGTTTTTATCATCCACCATGGTTTAGAGTACTTGCTATGCTTCTAGAGGACCCGAGTCTGGCTCCAAGCACTTTTATCAGGCAGCTCACAACTACTTAAAACTCTGGCCTCTATGGGCACCTGTACACACGTGGCATGTTTTCTCTCTCTCCCCCTCATTAGCTATCTAAATAAGGCATGTTCATAAAGAATCTGCTGTGCATCTCACCAGCTGTGCTAGTCAGCCTTCCTTTATTATAACAAGTACTTCAGAGGAATCAGCTTCCAGTTGACTCAGAGTTTTAAAGCTTCTGGTGTGGTCCAGAATGGATTGGACTCTGCTTTGGGGCCTCTATAAGATAGAGCAGAGCTTTCACCTCATCACGACTAGGTACTTTGTTTTTCAAGACAGGGTCTCTGTGTAGCCCTGGAACTCACTCTGTAGACCTGGCTGGCCTCACACTCACAGAGATCCTCCTGCTTCTGCCTGCAGAGTGCTGGTGTTAAAGGTGTGTGCCGCCATCACTCAGCTCACCTCATCACATCAAGGAAGCAAAAGAGGGGGAAATGAAGAAGTCAGGGCCCCACAGTTAATTCTTCTCAGGGGTACCCCACCCCAGTAACCCAGAGATTGCTCATCAGTCTCCCTGTCTTACAGGTTGCACCATCTCTGAGCAGCCCCCAATAATCCTCTCATCCATGGGCTCCAGGAAAACATTTAAGATCCAAGCAACAGCACCCTTGCACCCTGCTTTTGAGCTTTTACATACCTTGTACTGGTTTAATAATCCTCAAAATATATTTGGAACTTTGACAGTTCAGTTGATATTTTCATAGTCTTACCAGAGCTCCACCTCATACTTAATATCCTTCTAAAGGATTTCTTCAGGATGTAAAACTTACCAGGAATTAGCTCATTAAAACTTCTTCCCTTCAATACTGAATACTAAAATGAAATCTTTTCTACCAGGTCAGCAATAACAGAAAATCTAATATAAGACCTTTATTGACTTAAAAGCAAATCTGATTACATTAATCTTTTTATTTTTGTCTTGTGTTTAGGTCATAGGTCACCAGTCCTTTTTGTGAGAGAGAACTACTTTTCATATTCTCCAAAGCTTTTAAGGAGATTAGACTAGAAACAGAAAGTGATGTTTTTAAAAAGTCAGTTTACCATATAAAGATCAGGACCTACTTACTGGACAAATGAAGGACCCCTGGCCTTATCTAACCATAGATATTTTCTGTTATCTTTCTTCTTTTTGAGTCTAAGCTTTATTTTCAGAAACGATTAAGAATATTTACAAAAAATAGTTGGTACTCAGCACACTATGGTTTTGAAACGTGAGTTATGAACCTTTGATGCAATTTATTTTTCTTCACGACTGAAAAATTAACATGAATGACACCGAATGCAGAACTTTAGCAGAAGAGTTAGTAGATAATATAACAAATATTCTAAAGTGAGAGGCCCGGGAAGAAGTAAGTAATAATCTCATAATCTCATGTTTTTCTTCAAAAGCAAATGCACTGGCTTCTTTATGGGGACAGATTTTTCTTAAGCCAGCCTTCTTAGAGGCAGTTGAACCTTTCCTGGCCCCTGGAAGCTTTCTGTCTTTTGTATACCGAAACACCTAATACTGAAAATGTGTTGAAGGAACACGTTCACTTCAGGAATTGCTCACCTCTCCTAATTGAACTTCATTCATGTGAGAAAAGAAAAAAAATCAACACGCAACTCCGGAGTGTGCCTGGAAAATAGGAACCTTGCAAACCCTTCTATTATCTGAGCTCCTACAGCAACAAGCAAACCCTGTTTCAAACTGTGGGCATTATTATGATGGAAAGCAATCTGTGGGTTGAATGCTAGCACCGCCTCCCAAGAGCTGTGTTGTTTTGTGACATCCCCCAAAGTTCTGGTAGCATGTTTAGGAAAGGGTATTTGTCCCTGATTCTCAAAAAAACTCGCTGCCCTTTCCCTCTGCGCATCGGAGGAGGGTGGCCTCCTGGAAGGTGATACTCCCCAGCTTTTGCATCCTGCCTCGCAGCTATACTTGAGCTGATTACAGAAACTTCCAGCTCTGTCTGTAGAGTTGAGTAAAAAGCACCGTGGAAGGTTAGCTCTACAGGCTCTTTCCCGGCAGGGTCCCTAAAGCCAGGAGAACCTGCAGCTGGCCAGAGGCAACAGCAGAGTTCTCCACGAAGAGCGCTGCACCGCGGGCTCCGGGAAGGACGCGCTGGGCGAAGCTGCAGGGCGCGCGAGCGGTCGGACGGGGGAGCGAGAGCCAAAGCTTGCGGAGAGCAGCCGAGCGGGCACCGCAGTCCCGGGAGCCGCCTCGGAGGGAGGCTGAGCTCCCAGCTAGAGAAATGTGCAGAAGGCGGAGCGAGGGAGGCGGGGTTAGGTGGAGGGAGGCGGAGCTAGAAGAAGGCGTGATTATATGGGGGCGGGACGTGTGGAAGATTAAATTTACTTGAAGGTAGGCGGAGCTAGTGGTGGAGCCCGAGCTCCAGGGAGGTGAAGCCTGCTCTCCAGAGAGGAGGAGCTAGAGGCGTGGAGGCAGAATCCGAGCCAAAGAGGCGAGGCCCGAGGTGGGGAGGCGGAGCCTGTGCCCCACGGAGGCGGAGTCCTCGGTGGGAGGCGGGCACGGAGGCGGTGCCGGGGCGGGCTGCGCAGGCGTCCCTTGCACCTTGTTGATTAGTCAGTGCCGGGAGCGCTGCTATGGCGTTCCTCGGACCCGCGGCTCCTCCTCACACAGTGCTCGAGGCGGAGGCTAGGAGGGGGCCGAGGAGGAGGAGGCGGGCGGCCGGCCGCCGCAGCTGCGGAGCCGGGGCCAGGGGAGGCGGAGCGGGAGGCGCCGCAGCCAGCCGGACCGCCTGCAGTGTTCCCCTGGCTTGAGGGCGCGGGACGCCAGCCATGCCTCGGTGTGGCCGCTGAAGCCGGGCGCCGGCGTCCCCGCCGCTGTGCCTCGCTGCCAGGCTGCCTGCGGCGGGAGAGCGAAGCCGCCCGCCAGCCAGCGGTGGAGCGGGAGAGGGAGCGCGGGGCCGAGGGAGGCGGGGAAGATGGACCCGGTGCCCTCGTTGGGCTGCAGCCTCAAGGATGTGAAGTGGAGCCCAGTGGCTGTGCCGCTCGACCTGCTGGTCAGCACCTACCGGCTGCCCCAGATCGCGCGGCTGGACAGCGGTGAGTACCGGCGGGGCGCGCGGGTGCCAGGAAGGGTGGGACCGGGGAGCGGGGTAGTGTTCGCCCCTAGCCGTCTACTTGGCCTATGAGGCTGCCGCAGCCCTGGCGCGTTGCTCTTCATTCCCCCCCAGCCGCCGCCGCCGCCGCCGCCGCCGCCGCCGCCGCCGCCGCCAGAGAGGTGCAAATCAGAACCCTTGTAGTGCAGTTAATAAGGGCACCTTAAAAAAAAAATCAACATCGTGGAAACCTGCAGATAGTAACCTTGGACGCAAGAATTACTCAATCTGGGAACCCTGAAGTTATCTTAAGCAACTTTCTGACAAAAATAATTGGGCTCTAGGTGGTATCTTGTTTGGAGTGCTCTCTTCAACCGGCCCGCTCTATGTCTGCCAAGAAGCTGCAGAAAAGCTCCCGGGTGACCCAATGAAAACGATCACGTTTCTTGGAGATCTTTTATTACAGCTCGTCTATTCTGTTTAACACAACAACGAGTGATTTAGGGTTGTGTGCAGAAAATGTCTTTAGCAGAAGTGATGGTATGCTCACGGTTAATTATTAGCTTAGCGCGCTTCCAGCTTAGAAAAAAATATTTTAAGCCACTAAAACATATTGATTTGCAATCTGAGCTCTGAACCAAGAAATGCCTGTATTTCCTGAAACTGACCACAAGAAAACAGCCAAGAACACCCCCTACACACACACACACACACACACACAGAGAGAGAGAGAGAGAGAGAGAGAGAGAGAGAGAGAGAGAGAGAGAGAGAGAGAGAGATTATTCTGCACGGTGACATCTGCAAACAAATATGTAGATTGCTACTGTCAGTCAAGTGGACACCTTTATGTTTGAGAGTTGTGACATTGGAGGGGACATTTTAAATGGTGTCTGGTTTTTGCACTGTAACTTCACCAGGTTAGCTTCTTGGGATTTCAGATTGTAGGGAGAAGTCTGCTTTGCTGTAGGGCAGCAGGCCCCGGGCTGGCAGCAGGCAGTGCATAGATAGAGCCGTGGTCACACGCAAGCCCGATTAAAACAGGTTTGAGCGGAAGATATCCTTTCTTCCAGCTACAGACACCTGCCTTACTCCTTGCTTTCTAGAGTAAAAGAGTGTTTCACTGGACACACACAGATGCCCCCAAGGAAGACTTACTCTATTGCTTGTCTGTGGGGTTAGGTTAGACACTGGAATTAACACAGAGGAAAGTTGTGAGAGCAGGACAACATTGGTATGCTTTCTGTCCTTGTCTGGTTGGTGGTGGTGGTTGTGGTGGGCCCTGGGAAGAAACTGGGAGTTTATAAACTAAGAATGAAGTGTACGGTGATAATAACTGTTGAATCGAGGTGAGGACAGATGGCATACTGAGGCATTTCTGCTTGGCATGGGGGTGGTGAAGTGTGTTGTGCTTTAATATGTATCTGCAGGTGTGTATGGTGTGTGTGTGTGTGTGTGTTTGTGCGTGTGTGTGCGCAGTTTCATTTCCTCCTTCCCTGAGCAAAACTGTATGTTTTGGCAGGTTGTGAATCTTTACCTTTCCATTTCCAGACCTTCCCTCATCGCTGCAAACTCTGCCAAAACTTCCTAGCTAGGCAAGAGAGCATGGGTGCATATAGTATGCAAATCACTGAGCCCTCCTCCAAGTCGAAGTGCAAAGAGGCTGTGTATCAGCCTCAGACACAACTCTTGGTCTCATTATCCACTTTCCTACCCCTGTCATTCATTAAAAGGAGCTGAATCAGCACTGAGCTCACCCCACACTTCTTTTCAAATTAGGATGTGGGCTGCAAGTCTTAACACTGTGTCCTTTCAAGCATTGGGATGGATTTTGATTACCATGTGTAATTCTAGTTCTTTATTGTAAATTCCTCTTGCAATTTCCACTTGAGGAGCACTTCAGCACACCAAAGTCATACTTGTAGCCAGTACTACTGCATCCCTGGTTATTTAGTAACCAATTCCATCTCTTTTTTTGTTAGCATAGATTTTAATAGCTGCATAATATTCTGTGGGAATGGCTATAACATATATCTATCTGGTTCCCTATTGGTGGATATTAAATTGTGTTTATATCTACTCCCTCGTCAATGGGTCTAAAGTTGCTGCTTCTTCTTCTTCTCCTCTTTCTCTCTCTCCCTCTTTCTCTCCCTCTCCCTCTTTAATACTTGTAAATTCTGAGATAATAAACATTCCTATACATAGGCTTCTCTTGGGGGTGAGAATGTATTCCTATCTTGCCGAAAGCACATGTGAATCCCTTTAAAACTGTGATACACTTGCCATTGCTCTCCAGACCAAGGGTTATATTCATGCAAACATAGGCATTGTGGGAATCACTGGCCCATATCCTTACTGTGGTAGTTTACTCTTTGTTTACTTCTTAAATCTTTGCTAATTTGATGGGATGGGGGACAAGTTATTTTAACAGTTTAATTTGGGTAGACTTTAAAAGAGCCAAACCATAGATTCTTTACATTAACAAGTTTCACTGCAGTACTGAGGACAGGTTAAGGGCTTTGCTAGCATAGTTCCAAATGCCCCTGGTAAACTCGCAGGCTTTGTAGAGTCCTAATTTGGTGTGTGTTTTTTGCCCAGTTTTAATGCTACGGGAATATTTTAGACACACACAAACACACAAACATCTGCTTAGACAGGAAAAGTAGTAATTTTTACAAATTATTTGCTTTAAAAGAAACCAAAAAGAAATGGAAAGACACGCCACAAGTTGACATTACGCCAAGACGAAGATAGGGACCACCTTTAAGCTGTTGTGAAAGAGCGTTGGAAGTTGGAGTTGGTCAGTGTTGATCATCGGAGCCTGCTGTATGTAGGCATGTTTCCACATGTTGCACACATGTCTCTGCTCCTCAGCAGCCCTGCTTTAAGGATTTAGGGGCCTGGACTCTGAGAACTTGAGCAAGAAATTAAAAATGAGCAGTGGGGCTCCCGGCAGCTTTCCTGCGGCTTCTGTGCTGCCCCTTATCACAGGCTCCTGCGGAGAGGCAGTGGATGGGGCTGGTCTGACTTCTGCTCTAAATAGCCTCACTGTCTCTGAAAGCTTGAGGACCAGAAAGTCAGTTTTGAAAGTGGTGTAGGCACCGAAGTAAGTGCTGAAGTCAACCATCGGATGTAGATGACTTTCTGCTTCCCAAAGGAGTGGCTGAAAAGGGAAGAAGGGAGGTTATAGACAGGAGAGAGAGGGAGGGCGAAGGAAATAAGTGGTGTTTGGGGCT
This sequence comes from Arvicola amphibius, assembly GCF_903992535.2. Taxonomy (NCBI): domain Eukaryota; kingdom Metazoa; phylum Chordata; class Mammalia; order Rodentia; family Cricetidae; genus Arvicola; species Arvicola amphibius. Next base: position 99,140,483 of record NC_052051.1, on the reverse strand, counting down.
TGCATTTGTATCTGCTCAAATAGCTTCTTTGTACATTTACTATTAAAAAAGTAGTAACTCTACAATATGTAAAGAATTTTCCAATTCTTTGCCCGAGACAGGCCAGTTAGATGCATTCAACTTGATATATTCAATGATGGAATTTTTTTGTTGACTGTTTTGTGTGTGTGTGTGTGTGTGTGTGTGTGTGTGTGTGTGTGTTTGATTTTTATGATAGGGTTTTTCTGTAGATTTGCTGCCTATCCTGGAACTAGCTCTTGTAGACTAGGCTGGCCTTGAACTCAGAGATCCGCCTGCCTCGGCTCCGGGATTAAAGGTGTGCGCCACCACCACCACCCGGCTCAATGACGGAAAATTTAAATTACATTTATGTGTGTGTGTGTGTGTGTGTGTGTGTGTGTGTGTTTGCATATGCATGCCACAGTGCACATGTGATGGGCAGAGAACAACTCGTGGGAGTCAGTTCTCTCTTTCCACCACGTGGGGGATGGAACTCAGGTCATCAGACTTGGCTGCAACTGTCTTTACCTACTAAACCATCTTGCTAGCTCTCCTGTGAAGAAATTTGTCTTTGAGTAGTAAGTATCCCCTTGCGATCTTTGTACCCCTGGCCAGTGTATTTGAGAAAGATCTGGGAGAAAACATACATATGAGTTACTGGAATTTCGTGGGTAAAGGACCATTGAGGGGTAGGTGAAGAGCAGCTTCCGTCATCACAGAAGTGGTCCCCACAGGAGAGAAGTCCTTCCACCATAGTCATGGCGCAAGCAGAATGCCTTTTAAATAAGTAGCTTTGTAAGTGGGGAATCTGGAAATACACTGGCCTGTGGTATTGAGGAAACTTGGAAATAGTTGGTTTTACCTTTGAACAGTTTGAAGAATGCTGGTACAAGGGTAGTAAAAAAGAGGTCAAGGCTTTGTTTTCCAAAAGGAAAAATGATGGAGAGAGGAAAAAAGAAGGTGATATGAGATGGAGACAGGTAAATAAAACAGCTCTAGTCTTCTGCCTCATTGTATCAGTTACTCTTTCCCCTCTGGGATCCGGTATCGAGCCAGAAGCAACTTAAGGAAGACAAGGTTAACTATGGCTCACAGTCTGAGTGGTGTTAGTCATCCTGGGAAGAAGGCCTAGTGATGGGGGCATGCGCTGTGGTCGCAGGACCTTGTGGAAGTTGCTTGCTCACATCCCTGCGATCAGGAAGCAGAGAGAGATTGGTGACACCCGGATGGCTTTCTTCTTCACTTCTGTTTTCAGACTGGATCCCAACCCCCAGTGTGGTGCCTCCCACGTTCAGAGTAAGTCTTTTGCCTGTAGCTGATTCTTTCTGGAAAAAAGCTAACATATACACCCCAAGCGTGTCTCAGTAATAAGTCTGGTCATGTTTCTTAATCCAGTCGAGCTGCCTATTGAAATTAACTATTGTATTAGCTATAGGGGAAGTCCATTCTGATTCTGTGCCTTGGGGTATTGGGTGGTGGGAACTTGGGTTTAGCATTGTGCTGAGTTGTTCTGTGGCTTTTATCAGTTGTGCACCTGGAGACTGTAGAAGCAGAAATATGAACAATTAGACCCCCCAGTGGGCTCCAAATGGCTGCTTGCAAATGTCAGAGATCCTTCGAAATCCATGCTCTGCCTTTGAAATTCATGTAAGTTCTGACACAGTGCTCTATGATTGATGTGTGTGTGTGTGTGTAAAATGTTGCTATGTTAAATTAGCAATGTATAAATATTGCCCCAGAAGGCATATATACTTGTCTAGGGCTTCATTTCTCTCTGGCAGTCTGTATTTCCAATATAGAGGGTGCATATATAAGCCCAGGGAAGATAAAAATGATGATAAATGATATCAAGAACTTGGAGTCAAGAACTCTCTTGTACAATCTTGATCAAGTCTCTTCATTTCTTTCATTTGTAGTTTTTTTTTCATGGAGGAAAAATAGACATACCTGCCTCTGATGTGTCTTGTAAATGGATCTATAATATTAACTAATATTCTTTAAGACTATACTATGTAATGCCCTGTTATAGGTATTAGAATTATAGAGAAAAACTTTGGAGCCAGCAGTCTTGTGTATCTGCTTATTTTGGCGTTAATGTAATAGCATATATGAATTACATGTATATTGCATAATAGCATATATGCATATTTAAGATTGGCATAAAGATGCTTATATGCTTTCAAAGGGAGGCTTCTGCATATATCATTGAGAGTGCAGAAGGAGCAAGAACAATAGATTGTAGTACACTTATACAGGTAGAGGGAGGAACAGAAATGCTCCATGTGGCTTATCCTGGTTCCTTCTGTGAATTATAGATACCATAGACATCTGCAGGTTATAAAAAGGACTAAGTCTTCATCAGTGCAAAAGTGTTATAAACTAACTCAAGATTGGGCCAAGAGAGGCTGAAGTCAGGAAGGATTTTTAAGTGAATCTAGTCATGTGATACCAAAGTAATGAGGTGAGGCATTTAAACATTTGAGTGTATGTTTACATGGTTTGGCTATATCGTGGTCTTTTTAGTGCCTATGATTACTTTTGTATATAAGGCACATGGTAGGAGAGCCGGTTTAATGTTCTCTCATACACTGTATACTTCTAGGTTTTCCTAGTTCTCCCTTACTCTGATTACTGGCCATGTCTAAAAGTGATGAACTCAGGATGGGAGAGGATGTTGTCTTAGGCAGTGGACGGTTATAAATATTTATATCCAAGAGGCGAGGGCGGCCGTAGCTACTTTAGTGTCTTTATATTCAAGAACCATGGTTGTTTTGAAAGTCTTACATGAAATGCATTTCCACACTGGCATTGAGAATCTGGGAAAATGCTTCGACTGTTGTGATCATCTGCATCATCAGTTGAAGAGGGAGTATTTTGGGTCTCTTTCTCTCATTGGCTGCCTTACTAAAATAGCCAGTTCTTGTAGGCCAGCTTGTAAACTCATTTATTTTTGTTGGCTCTCCCTGAGGGATCTGTCTTTTCACTTACTAAACCACAGCTCGTGGAAGACTCATAAACTCCCCTCTAGTCTTAACAGGACCCTCAGTCTTTAGTACACCAGCTCATATGTACAAAATGAAAAGTAACTCCCATTCATGGTTATGTATTTTATCATTCTTGAAGAAGATGCAAAATATCTGCTAAAACATTTTACATTTCTAGAGGCTAATTCTTTCACGGAAAAGCCTCCCCCACTTCCCTACCCACTTCTACTCTGAAATCCACAAGAATCTTTTCTCCAACTTCAGGTCAAAGTTACCTAGAACTCTTTTTATTATTTCTCAGTTCCTCACACAGACCCCATCATAAGGGAGGCTCTGGGTAAGCCTTTAACAAGTGAATGAGCCAATCTCACTGTTAATAACTGTGTGCAGGCCTGTAATAGCAGTTCACCTTGTCCCATTTGAGGCAGATATTATATTATTAAGTTTATAAATTAGAATCAGCCTTCTAGGCAAGCAACAAGAAAACTAAGACACTCATAGACCATCATAATTTATAAGACAATGGTTTATGGAGCTGTTAGTTATAGTATTTTAAGTAAATTCTTTTTAGAAATTGTGACTTATTTTTAGGCTAACTAAAAGTTTACTGACTAAATAGATCAACTGTCATGCTAACATCAAGGTGACTCTCCATGTTGCATGGGGACATGCCTTTGAATTTTAAAACTTTGATGTCATAGTGCTCACGTGATCCCCTTGTTCACACTAGAATGCTGTAATCCTTGAGACCGGTCATCTCTTACCTCTAGAAAGGCCCAGTGAGGTAGCCATCTCTCTAACTGCCCAGGACCTCAGCATGGACACTAGCAACTTTATTTCTTAGCAAAGCAAACCACTTGGTTCAAATGTGCCACAAGACTATAGTTGCTAATTTGAAGCAGTTGTCTCTTCCTAGAATAGCCATAAAACTGACTGTAGTGTCTTAATCCCAGACAATGAGTTTCCTTTTATGCCCTTGAAGGAGTATTCTGTCATAGGAAAGGAAGGAAAAACAACACTCCCAAGCCCTTTGCAGGACTGTGGATGAATTGCCTTACAATACAGGGCAAGTCATTGTAATTGGTTCTGCTAATTGTTAAACCCATATTGAAATATTTAAACACCACTTGGGCTTGAATGGCTTAATGGTTGTTTAATAAGTACCATGTTATTGAATTTAAAATGCAGTATGAATTCCTTACCACTGTGGAGATGTTTGTTATTCTGGGTAACACTAAGCATGACTGAGAATTGTTGGGAGTGGGAAAGATTTACAGAGGTTGTGTGTGCTGGTTAATTTTCTGAACTTGATAGAAAATTTTCTTCAGCTACACACTTTTATTTTCTTTATTAGGGTGATAGTTTCTTTAATAACAAATTTTAAGATGTTGGAAATGAAACATGCTATCTTTCTATCAAGGGACTAGATTTACATATCTCAAAATAACAGACAAGAGTCGTCCCCTTTGCGTTGCTTTCTTGCTTTCGAACATGTCTACTGCCGTGTAGGCAGTACAAACACTGGCTATTGTAGAGGCTGTCATCCATTCATAAAAAGGTTGAAGAATTTCTGAGAAAACCTTTCATGACACATGATCGTCTGTCTCTACAGGTGCTGTTTCTTCTGTAAGTGATGCTCACTTTCAATTACCTTCTCCTATAGTCACCAAACACCAGTGAGAGTGGTCAGAACCAAGGGACTAGCATATGCCCAGTCCGCCGTCATTTCTGAGCCGAGTTTCATGCTCTCAGCTCTTATTTCAGACAGTTTCAGGGTGTTCACATTTAGAAGAATTCAACATTTTTTACCTTGGGGCAGCCCACAAAATCAGTCAAACTCCAGGCCCAAGTTAAAAAGCAACTTAATTAGTTGAGAGAGAGGCGTGTGTGCATATGTGAGAGCTAAGTGCCCTAGAAGGCTCAAATTACCTACTTAAAAATAACACGTAACAGAAAGCTGTATTAAGAGGCTGCCCTTATTTTTTTTTCTGTTTATTTTGGTCCCATGTTTTGGTCAGTTAAGATGGAGTCAGAAGATAGGTTTGGCAGTAATTTCAGAAGCTCATTTATCATAGTTATGTATATCAGTCAAGCTTAATTTCAGTCATGCATCACAAGTTGAAAATTACACACAGACACACACACACACACACCACACACCACACACAGTGACTTACACAACATGGAGAAGCCTATTGGTATGTTGTCCAAGACTGACACGCCAGGTTCAGAGTTGAAAATTTACACCATTCCTCTGTCTTTCTGCTTTGCCCGCTTCAGGCCGTTGTCACTGTCAAGGTGACCTCATGGTTCTGAATGGCTGCTGGAACCCTAAGCTATTTTGTCTGCGGCTCACATAGCAAGAAGGGCCAAAGGGTATGTTCTAGTTCCTTGCCACATCTCGCTCACAGGACTTTGGCACTTTGGCATGGAAGTGTCAGAAGGCAGAGTTGAAGTCTGACCTGTAACTGAGGGTCCCTATGGCAAGAGATGGGTGCACTGGGCATGAGGGACCGCCTGTTACTCAGAAGGGTTTTAGGGCAGCTGTAGCTCCCTGACATCTCCCTTGTATTTAAGAAGCCTGTTTGCTTGCTTATTTGTTTGTTGGGGGGTGGTAATTAGGACTTACGCATGCTAGGCAAGTAATCTACCATGAGCTATACCCTCAGCCAAGAAACTCGTCATTAGAGCTGAGAATGCTGTACCAAAAGTAGGCCTCGAAGAGTTACGCGCCTGTAGGAACGGTGGCTGTGGCATACCTCACCTTATTCTATGAAGAGTTATGCATTTATTAGGATTGGTGGCTACAGCACACCCCACCTTATTCTACGAAGAGTTATGTATTGGTTAGAATCGGTGGCTACAGCACACCCCACCTTATTCTACGAAGAGTTATGTATTGGTTAGAATCGGTGGCTACAGCACACCCCACCTTATTCTTGCTTCCGCTTGTATACTTTTCACTTTCTCTCTGACTTGATGCACTCGTGGGATTAGCTGTATGATATTTGAGAGATGTTTTCCCCCTATTCTGGCCCCTTGGCCAGAAAGATGTGACAATTGTAATTAAAACAGTATTTTCTATTTTCATTGTTACAGGGAATTTGGAAAGTATAGAACAAGAAGGCAGAGTGAATATTGGTTTTAAACTCGAAGGTCATATTGATTGTCAGATAACAACTGGTATTAGACAGATATGTAAGACAGATGTGGAATGTAAGGAGAAAACATGTAATCATGGGACCAACCTGTACATCACTCAGACCTGCACACTGCTGCATTGTACTTCATTATTTCTGGAAGGTAGAATTATTAACATTAATGGACTTGTGCCTTACCAGTAAATCACCATTAGTTTTTTTCATCATTTTCCTGTTGTAAGACATGCCTTTTGAGTGTGCTGTTTTCGAGAACATTTTTGTATTTACGTTGGTCAGTTTCTTATCATATTATTCTTTGAGGCTCCCAGAAGCAAAAGTGTTGCTTTTCGATTGTGAGGTGCTGGTGAAGCACAGCTAGGTATGTTTAGTCCAGTGGTTCTCAACCTTCTCTGAGCTCTCACCTTTTCATACAGTTCCTCATGCAATGATGACCACCAACCAATAGTTATTTTCGTTACTACTTCCTAACTGTAATTTTGCTACTATTATGGATCATAATATAAATATCTGATATGCTGGCTATCTGATGTGGCTTCCAAAAGGGGGCCATGACCCACAGGTTGAGAACCACTGGTTGAGTATGTGATGAGTAAGCCTGTCACTTTGTATGTCATTTCTTATTCTCTGCTAATTTAGATAATTTAAAAAAATCATCCTTTTTCTCATTTGTATTAGTGTTTCTTTGGTTACAGTTAAATTAGCTTCAATAATAAATTTTATGTGAATTTCCTGAGATTTTTATTCAATTAAAAAAATTTTGCAAAGATCTTGTGATCACAATAACACAAATCTTAATGCACTTTATGTTGTTTTATGGAGTATTTATGGATAATCTCAAGTTTATCAGAAGTTAACCATTTTCTAAATTTTCTTTCCATTTTTCTTTTTACTGTTAAATAGTCGTTACCTCTGTTTTTGTAATTGAATAGTTATGATTATTTAAAAATAGTGCATGCTTTCTTTTTTGCATGTAATCCATAACATGCCCAAAGTGATGTGTGGGCCAGCTGGGTGAGCCAGAACATGGTTCCAGCGTGTTCCAGCCATGAGTGTAAGCACTGGTACTGCAGGATGAATGATAGCATCTCACAGGGAACTTCAAGACGTGGGGACGAGCAGATGCAAGAGCTTGAATGTCATTGTCTTCTGGTGAACATCTGTGCAAATGCTGTCTGTGAAAAAGGGAGTCAGAAAAGCCTGGCTCAGGTCTCTCAGCCAGTGATTGACAGAAAATAAAATATTGTCTCAGTCTGCCAACTTTGCACTGAAGGGCTTTACGAGCAGCTGTATTTATCAGCGTGGAGAGGTGACAGTTCTGAAAGAGAATCTTATTGCCAGAGGAAAAGCCTCAAATTTACTACATCGCGGATGAGGAAGCTCATCCCAGCTTTCTGTGTCTCTCCTTTTGTTCTCCCTTCCGTCCTCACCCTTTGGTCTTCTTAGACTCAGCTGGAAGAGAGTAATCTGAGTAGCTTATGTACAATTTAGTACTCTGATATCAAAGGAGTTTCAGGCTAAGCAGAGCCTAGAGAGTAGTGCGGAAGGCTATGCGTGCACTAAGCACTGACCTTCGCCTAGCTTCATTCATCCTTTACAGCAAGCTTTCCTACCCTTGAAACCTTGCCTGCCCATTTGTCTTAGTTATTGTCTTATTGCTGTGAAGAGACACCATGATCAAGGCAGCTCATATAAAAGAAAACATTTAATTGGGGATTTGCTCTCAGTTTCAGAGAGTTAGTCCGTTATGATCATGGTAGGGAGCATGGTAGAGTAGCAGGCAGGCATGGTGTTGGAGAAGTAGCTGAGAACTACATCCTGATCTACAAGCGGAGCGAGACTTTGAGCTTGGCATAGGCTTTTAAAAGCCCACCCCCAGGGACACACCTTCTTCAACAAGGCCACACCTCCTAATTCTTCTAATCCTTTCAAATAGTGCCACTCATTGGTGACTAAACCTTCAAATATATGTATGGGACCATTCTTATTCAAACCAGCAGATTGTAATCTACTTAAAAACAATGCAATGTGTGTTCTTCATACTTGCTCTGCGTTCCCCTGTGTCACATTCACCCAGACATGTGCGCTATTCTGTCACTGTTTAATAAAAGTTGAGTACTAGGATTAAAAGTGTGCACCACCACACCGGCTTCATTCTCTTTGACTGGAAATCCCGGTAATTAGCTCTCCAAACCTCCTTGTCATTGATTTCACTGTTTTCCCGAATCTTCTAGCACCACCTCTCATATCATTGTCTTCCCAAGTGTTATGATGTCACAATCAAGCAGCAAACTTTGGGGTGGGGGAGAAAAGAATGGGTCTCACATCAGATTCAAAGCCCAGATGATAGAGTGGGTTTGATTTAATGAGGGCTGATAAGATGAAGTCCGAGAAGTCTCGCACAGTTCTTGCTCTGTCACATTCACGTGTGGGAATACTACTTCCCCAAGGCTGTGTCAGCCCTAGTGTCAGATGTTCTTACCAGCTTAGTGGATGTAGGTGAAATAAGGTGTTATTGTTACATACATACATAAATTTCTCCTCTGTGAATCAACGTGTGTGTGTGTGTGTGGGGGGGTGTGGGTGCATACATACCATGGTTGTGCATATGGAGGGCAGAGGACACTTGTAGGAATCTGTTCTCTCGCTTTTTTGTGAGGGTCCTGGGGAATGGACTCAGATCATCAAGCTTGGCAGCAAGGGCCTTCAACCACTAAGTCCCTTCACCGCCCTTCTGGACAGAGTTTGTATTCTCTGGGGACATTTTTATTTACACTTATTGCATCTACTGACCATGTATCATTCCATTTAGCAGATTTTAACTTTTACACAGATAGACATCTTTAATCCTGATTAAGAAAATCCACCCAAAAACATAGATTGTGTGGGTAGTCTTTTAGATGGCTTAGGAAGATTTGAAATTTTCAAGTATGTCTTCAGTCCATCTGGAATTAATTTTTGCATATGATGTAAGATTTCTATTTTCTTACAGGCTGCTGTTATGTGAGTCTAGTTATTAAAAAATCTGTTTACCCACTGATATGAACTATCTTTGTTGAATTTATTTTGCTTTTTAACAGTAGGAAAACACACTTGAGCCGCACCTGCTTTCAGAGATTACCATGGGCTGTGTTCCAAAAACATAAAAGGTTAATGAGATCTGAAAACAATCTCTTTATTCCCTAAAGAGAAGTCATAGAAGACCTGTCTCTCTAGTATTGACGAATTCTTCTCATCCAGTGGCCATGGGAGATCCAATATTTGTTTGTGCAAAGAAAAATTAAATTCCTTTTGAAGCAGGGCTGCCCTGGTGAGGTCTGGAAGCGATAGGAACTTGTTAAACGCCGTCTGGAAGCAGAGTCCAGATGCTTTGGCAGTAGGCTTTCCCTAGGGACGAGTTTGTTTTACATTGATTCTCTACTAAGCTGCTCTGTGTGTGTGTGTGTGTGTGTGTGTGTGTGAGTGTGTGTACGTACGTGTGTGTGTAAGAGGAAGGGATGTGGGAAGAATCTATTTAAGAGGAGGTTTACAAGTCATACTTTTAGATTCTATAATCAAGTGTGTAGTTTTCTTATTTTTGGCACAAACAAGGGCACACTGTTCTCAATGTGTATGCATCTACTTCCCTCAGACTCCCCAGTGATCTACTTCTTCCGTTTTGAAAGACTTAAATTTCTCTTACATTTTATCTCTCCCAAAATAATTGTTAGCATTGTCTTCCTAATTCCTTTAAATCACTCTTGCAGAATTAAACCTTTTTAGAAGAGCAATGTGGGCCTCATACCTCAGGTTCGAAATTCATAGTGTCTGCATAAATAATGAAAGGGAACTCAGAATATTCTCTGAAACTTTGTTTATTGCATGTGTCTTGTGTAAAATTTCAGCAGAGCCACGACTCTGAATTTCCTGAGGAAATGTATAAAGCTGGAATAGTGTGTGCTTAAATATTTCATTCCATTCTAGATTTGTATTCTCGGCTGTGGACAGAGATCCAAGCTTCCCATCTATCGTAGGTTGCACAAGGACTAGTATTGATGTCCCACTTGGTAGATCGAAATCCAGGTGAATGACTCTGTCTCAGGCTCGTTGAGATCATATGATGTGTATACACGTGCACACACTTCATTCTTCACACTGCAGTCTTCTAGCAGGTTCTGGGCAAGGAAAACATTTCAGCTCCAGAACCTCTTCCTTCCTGCCAGAGCGCTAAGGATTTAGAGACCTTTAATACTTTTCCTTGTATATATGTTCCTTGTATGTGGGTGGTCCTGGGTTACATAAGTCATGTTCATACAAACGTACATACATTCTAGAGTTTTTCTAAGACCCTGATTTTTTCCACACTCAATTCTCAAAGGCATCTAGTAGCTGAGATTTTATGTGTATTGGCCTAATGGAAAGAAATTGGATAGATGAAGACAATGTAGTGTTGAAATTTTGCAGGTGGATCATTGATATTTGTCTAAACTATTTCATTGAAAGCTATTTACATTTTTAAGTGTGTTGTGGGAGAATATTCCAAAACAGATACTAATATATTCATTGATTCTAAAATGCATGTTTTAATTAGAATGTGCTTTATAATTAATGGTGTGCCATAGTTGAATCAGTGGTGTTTGTCCTGTCTTAGTTGTTGTAAAATGATGATTATCCTACATTACAGATGTTGACATCCCAGATGGCATGAATTATGGCCATTCTATAGACTGTCTTTCAGACAAGTCATGCAGTATTGAGAGCAAACACGTGAAACAAGGTGTGAATGCCCCAGTAAAGGGCAGGATATAATCCAAGCTGAAGTCAAGGAGCAATCCCCCAGGGGCCCTCTTAAAGGCTTAGTCCTCATCATGGTGCTGTAAGGAGATCATGGGAACTTTGAGAAGTAGGCATTAATGAAGATACTTCTGGTCACTGTGCTGTGCCATTGAGTGGAGTAGAGGGACCTCGTCTCCTCTGCCTCCTTTTTGCTTCCTGGCTACAAAGTCATGATTTTATGCCATGATGTGCTGCAGCTGCCTGGCCATGGGCCCCAGAGTAACAGAGGAACCGACAGAGTAGACCCTCCAAAGTTGTAAACAAATATAGATTTTTCTTATAGGCTCTTTTCTTATTTTTTTTTTATGCTGTTTGGTTTTATAAGAGAGTTTCCCAGCAAAGCTCTGGCTGTCCTGGAACTCACTCTGTAGGCCAGGCTGGCTTCAAACTCAGAGATTCTCCTGCTTCTGCCTCCCCAGTGCTGGAATTAAAGGCATGCACCACCAGCACCTGGCGTAAATTAATTATTTCAAGTAAGTATCTTTATAGGAACAGAAAGATAACTAAGAGGAAAACTGTTAGGACACGTGTGTGTGCGCGCGCGTGCGTGCGTGCACATGTGTGTAGTACATCTGTGTGTGGAGGTCAGAGACAGCTCTTGGGAGCTGATTTTCTCATGCTAACTTATGGGATCCAGGTATCAAACTCAAGTGCTCAGGCCTGTGCACAATACCCCTCCCCTCAGAACTGTCTCACCACCCCAAGGCCTCCTTTTGTGGTCTAGTATATGATACACACAAGCAGACTAACAAAGTAGTGCGTTAAATGGTGCTCACCCCATCCTGAGTGACATGGCTATGTCTGATCCCTTTTTATGTTACATTACTTAGATAAAGCCTTTGCAGATGTATTTGACAATCCTGAAGTGAAGGTACCACCTGATTGGAATGTAAAACCGTAGGAAGCATCCTTCTAAGAGGAGGGAGGAGAGCTTAGAGAGACTTGGAATGGAGTAGCAGTGGGACTATGGAGACAGAAAGAAGCTGGAGAGAAGGTTATAGAAGTCAAGATTTACTTGGTACCATTAGAAGTGAGATGAGGCAGAAAACAGGAGTAGAAACTTCATAGGAGTGTGGTCCTGCTCAGTAATTAATTCTGGGTTTGGCTCCCAGAATAGGGAAGGAATATATATCTGTTGTTTTAGACTACCCAGTTCATATTAATTTACTATAGCACTCACAGGAAACTGCTGGGCCTACATGTACACACAAGCATATGGACACGCACAAGTTTTGCTGACCTATAGTTAAGTAAAATGCTAGCATTTTAAAAATAGAAGTTATAAATATAGACTTTACCCTAACATCCATCAATAGGATGTGTGAGTGGGAGTATGGTATGTGGTTTACACAATGCTATTCATTTACAAACTATAGCTCATGAGCCCTGCTATCTGATACACATAGTACCAAGAGCTAGGAGCACAGAGATAAATAAATGTTGACCCGATCTTCCAGAGGCTCTCAGGCCCACTGGGTAGGTAGATTCCTAGACAGTTAAATGTTAACTTGTGATAGGCAGAGATGGAGCCTCATCTCAGAGGTCAGTTAATTTTGCCCGGGACTCTTGAACAGCTTTCTCAGAAAGCGTCGTTTGACCAGTGAGCTAGTCAGTGAAGTATGAATAGAATTTTGCCCTGTTTAGAACAAGCATAATTGTATTTCTGACAGAGGTTCAGAACAGCCAAAACGCAGGCATCTGAGAGAGGAAATGAGGCCCTAAATACAAACTGGAAAGAGACTTGGAAGAGCTCTTATGTACTGAAGTTTGCCTGTCACCTGTGGCTGCACAGGTAGCCCTTAGTCCTGGGCTCCCTT